>NC_133619.1:469470065-469737565 GCF_048593235.1 Sminthopsis crassicaudata
CAGTCCAGGAATGAAACTTCTAAAGCAGATCAATTTTTTAAAAAACAAGAAGTACTTTTATAAGCAATCTTAAGATGTGCATTACTTAGCTTTTATGCCAACTTTAAATGTATTCATCTTTACATTTTTTATTAGTTTGCTTGTTTCCTCTGTATCAAACAGAACTAATTCCTCATGAACTGAGGTTCAATTTTGTGGGAGGAATTTTCTGATTTTCTTACTCTGTTCCTAAGTAATTTGGTTCTTTTCTCCCAGAAACCGAATAAAGGACAACAATCAATCCCATGTAATCAGATACTGAAACCTTTTTTTCCCTTTTAAACAAAATTTAAGTATCTTTTGTTCTTATGTTACCTACATTTTCCCCTTCATTCTTTGAGAGAGAAATAGGGAAGGAAAGAGAGAAAAAGGGAGGGAGAGAGAAAGAGAGGGAAGAAGAGAGAGGGAGACAAAAAGAGACAAAGAGAGACAGAGACAGAGAGAGGGAGAGAGAGGGAGGGAGAGAGAGAACAAAAAAATCAAGTTGTATTTTGAAATTACATGCAATATTCCATATTCATGAACAACCCCCTACACACACACACACACACACACACACACACACACACACACACACCCCCACTGTAGAGAAGTTGGGGTGGTGAGACTAGGAGCTTCTAAAGTCAACTCAGGTCTAGATATTCAATTATTTCCCTGCTAACAGAAAGCCAAGTCAAATGACAGCACAGAACCAGTTTTTTTTTTTTTTTTAAGCATTTAATGGGAACATAAATAGAAACATAAAACAATGAAAACAATCTCAGCACCCACTTTTAATTCTTCCCAGCCTAGCCCCGGAAGGAAGCTTCCCAATTCATGCCTGTGACTAGGGAAACAGGGTAAAATCTCTGTAGCCTCCCTGCCTGGGACACTCCTTCATGGAGGCCAGATGTCTACCTTATGAGTCAGGATTTAGAGATCGTCATTTACTCCCACTTGCTCTCAGCCACCCACTAATGTTAGCTCCCAGGCATCACTCCACCCCCAGGAACCTCCCTCCACAGTTTCTACCTCACATTGGCAGACCCTAGCAGTTTTTGCACCTCAGCTGGCTTATACCAAGCTCCTTATGGTTTGTGCTACAGCCTGCCTCTCTCTAGTGCATACTGACCTCCATTTCTAGACACTCCATGACTTGACTTTTTGCTGTGTCCACCATATATGGCTATGATTCTCCTCTTTCTTTCTTCCATCTTCTCATTGTGATGTTCTCTGTCCTTTCAGTACTATATCTCATGAGAGCTTTAAATCTACCTACTATTAGGCCAGACTTTTGGAAACCTCATAAAAATGTGACTTCTATTTAGACAGATTGATCTTTGTATTATTATAGGTATTCAATTCTTTTCATGTTAATACAAACAAAAGATATGCTGGGAAGGAATTAGGTTTGCCCTAATCTAGCTCTTTTTTGCATTCAAGTTATAAAATTCAATATATTATGCTGAAGAATAGTTATTATGTCTAGAAGATCCTGGCTATAGTTCATGTCTGGCCTAGGAACTGGAAAGAGGACCCTAAGAAGCTCCTGTAACCTCATTATTATGTAATGTAATGTAATTATATAATGTAAAGCTCGTTATTATAAAGCATTTACCAGACTAATTACCTTAGAAGGCAAACAAATCCTGGACCTGAGAAGGAAATACAGATTGAGATGGAAGAGAATGTAGATAAGAAGATAGAGGAATAGCAACAACAAGCTTTGGGGACATTAGTAAAAAATTGTCAAGTAGGAATAACTAAGCAGCCTTTGGATAATAGTGAGAGGTAATGGACAGGGAAACATGAGAACTATGAGCCTGAGTCCTAATTCAAGACTAGCCTTTTATTTCTTTGTCTTTAATATTCTTTTGATTGCTGAACTCTTAAAGGCTATAGCTTATTTTTCTTTCTGTTTCCAAAGTACCTAGCAGAATGTATAGCTGATAGTAAATGTCCAGTAAATATTATCTCCAGTAAATATTGTCAACAATGTCCATAGCCCTGGGGAAATCAAGAAGGATAAGTAACTTAATTTGGTCACATAGTAGTAAAGCTTGAACTTCCAGAGAGATACAATAAAAAAAAATGTTTACTATATGTAAGGAGGTTGGGAGAGAAATCACAGTTTGGATAAGACATAGATAACAGTCTAGTAGGGAACTAAGGCAACACAGATAGCTATTATAAATAAATTAGTGTTACAGAACAGTGTGCTCTGAGTTGTGGGTGGATAAGTAGGTGCAGAAGCCCTAGAGAAAAGTTGACAAGTGGGAATAATTTGGAGCGACCTTTCCCCCTAAGGCATTCTCTTTTCCTTGCAAGTTTGAGTTTAGAACTTTAAAGCACTCAGAGGCATCTTGGGGCTACATTTAAAAGTCCCAGCTGCTATTTCTAATTCTGAAAAGTATGATTGGTGACAAGATGATGAGGGCTTGGTTTCCCAAAGCTAACCTCTTCCATCTTGCTGGCCCTGTTCCACCCCCCACAAATACATAAGCCTTCCTGTGCCTAAACATGAGAATTTCTATTTCTCCCTTTCACTATCAACTCCAAACACACTCAGACTCCAAACTGTCCTTTTCCGTTTTTACAAAACAATATTCACTGGCTAATTTATTGTGAAAGCTGTTGAACCAGACTGATGTGCAGGGGAAGGCTCAGGTCTATCCAGCCCTCTATATAGTCCTTTTGTTGAGTAATTATCCATCTCCATCAGTTTTCTTCATTTTTCACTATCTCAGACATTCTAAACTTCACCAAAATTTCTAAAGTACCTTCACCCCAAAAAGAGGACAAGTTGCCCACCAAGCACACATACAAAACTGAGTTGTCTGGCCAACTTATCCAAATTAAAATCTTTCCTCTGCACATCGGAGAGGCCCCCTTCTGCTAAAACTTGACATCTTTGCTCTTCTCTCCCAGCAGCCCCCAATGCCTCTAAGGGCTTCTTGCACCTGACACCTATGAAGTTGACATTCATTAAAATGATAGGTCAGGTACCCTATCATTCCACAGAATCACTAATGGCCCAGAAGTATTCTTTACCAAATAGCACATTTTATTTTAAAAATAATAATTTGCCAATGCAGCATTTTGGAAAAATGTCAGAGTTAATCAGCATTAGACATGATATAGGTATTCAAAGGTAGCATACATAATAACCTTACCTAAAGGACAATTTCTTGGATTGACTGCCCAATGGACAGTTTCTGCTGTATAGAATTTCTCACTTAAACAGAATTTGAATCATCCACATCAGCAAAGCAACAGCAATTAAGGTACAAAAATAGTCCCAACTAAACTGTCTGCTGAAATAGAACTCATTAAAACAAGCTTTTGATAGTGACATAGCCATTGGTGTTCCTTGGATAGCCAGTGGCTCAAGAAAATTTTTTAACTTTGTCAGCAAAACACTACATATTTTGTGTCATTTTATTTGAAAAAGCTTTGTAGTCAATGGATTATTAGAGTAAATGGGATACAGGTAAGAACTGATGATTGAAATGCACAGATAATTCTAGAATCTAGGTTTTAGCTTTATTTTTCAAGCTTTTACTCAAACAAGCCTTTTTCCACAGAAAATTGTTAGGGGACTTGTCATTCCCTAACATATAACCAATTTGGCAATTGTGAGTTTTTATCCTCTCTATCTCTGCCCATTTTCCCTTGTAGAAAGCTAGAGAGTTGTGAAGGGGCTAAAGGGATGGAGGAAAGTGGGAAAGAAGCAAAGCCCAAGGGATGTCTAGTTCCTTCACAAACCAACAAGTTTGTATTGTTAAAATCTGAGAGGTAGGTATTTTTTTTTTGGATTTCAAATAATATTGTCACAGATCATTGCTGTGAAAAATGACAGTCTTAATGTTTATATACTAGATCTCAGCATACTTCATGAACTACTAATTTCCTTTTGCAATAGTAGATAGATAGATAGATAGATAGATAGATAGATAGATAGATAGATAGATAGATAGATTTATGTATATGAGAAGAAATTAGCAAACCACTCCAGTATCTTTACCAAAAAAACTCTAAATAAGATCATATAGAATTGGACATGACTGAATAATAAGTGTGTATAGTGTTTTAAAGTTTACAAAGGGCTTTGTACATGTCATTTTTTATGATCTTCACAATGACTTTTGGGGGAATATACTGGATTTGCTAAACTTCACCATATTACTGATGAAAAACAGAGTTGACTCATTCATAGTCATACATCTGGTATCGATATTGAAATTTGAACCCAGGTCTTTCCTATCTCTAATCTACTATTCTTCCATTGTACCATTCTAAATGCTTTCACTGTACTATGCTTTTGTGATCATATAATTTTTGAGATAATCAGTTCTATTTTTTCTACTTTTTTGATTTCTATCAGAACTAAAGCTAATGAAAGAAAGAAAAGATATACAAAAATATGTACAAGAATATTTGTGGCAGTAATGATAATAACTGGAACAACTGGAAACCAAAGGACGAGATACTTGTGAACTTGTGAATCATTATAAAAGTTGTATTATATTAATGTAATGAATTATAGATGTCTCAAAACTCCTGTGTAGTTTTAATTTATTATAACTTAAAAATATGAACTATACTAAAGCTTTTGAAATACCTTGTATTATTGTGCCTTAAAAAATGACTATAGGGATGGCTTCAGAAAAAAGTTAGGAAAACATGTATGAACTGATACAGAGTAAAGAGAAAAAGAATGTGGATAAATTTAACACTATTCACTACAATGATACATCATAATGCTAGAGAACCAATGATAAAGTGTGCTACCCATCTCTTGATTGAGGTGGCAGACTCAAGGTATAGAATAAGTTACACATTTTCAGGCATTTACAATGTGAGAATTTGTTTTATTTAACCATATATATATATATATATATACACACATATATACATATATATATATGTATGTATGTATATATATATATATGCTACAAAGGTTTGGTTTTTATTTCTCTTAATCAGTGAAGGGGAAGTTAGGAAGGAAAATATAGTAGTGATATAGAAGACAAGGAAGAAAGGAAGGAAGGAAGAAAGGAAGAAGGAAGGAAGGAAGGAAGGAAGGAAGGAAGGAAGGAAGGAAGGAAGGAAGGAAGGAAGGAAGGAAGGAAGGAAGGAAGGAAGGAAGGAAAGAAAGAAAGAAAGAAAGAAAATCATTGAAGCTTTTTTAAAAATACATAAAAGAAAACAGAAAGCCAAAAGGAAATACAAATAAGCAAGACAGCTTTGAAAGTTTAAAGTTGAATTTATTGTTTACTTGAAGGAAAAAAGCAAATTGGATGTAATAGAGATTATCTAGATCATACACAATCCTCCTTTCTTTTATTCTTTGTGTATGAAAATGCTATTTGTCCAGAAGTCCAGGAAGAAAAGGTTCTTTTTTCACTAAAGCAAAACAAACTAGACATAAATATAAACCAGTCAAACTCTTCAGTGCTATTCTTAAATTTTAAGGAGATTCCATCTGCAATGCAACATGTCCTAGTTTTTAAAAGCCATTTATGTCAAGAAGGTTTTCCTTGCATTTGATTTGTGTTTTACTTGCCATAATTTAATTTCTTTGTTCTATTTTTTCCATAAAGATGAAGAAAAACTGATTCAAGCCTTCTTAGAAATTTGTCTTAAAATTGATTTTTGTTTATTTCTCAGTAGTAAAAAATAAAAACAGAGTTTGTGCTGATCTAGTTAGAATTTTATTTTTTTAACTTTATGAGGTGTTTCCTTATTTGTAAAATGAAGGAATTGAACTTCTCAATATATTCTAAGAACCAGTCAGTGCTGTATTCAAAAAGATATGCTTTGGAAGGCTTGTCCTTTGTAGAAAATGATAATTTCTGTTGCATAAATAAACCATTATCACATTAATAACCATGAGAATGTATCTGAATTGAATAAAAATGTATGATCTAATTTTTTATAAGTGATTAAGGTTTTGTAAGAAATCTTTAACTAAATATTTTTGAGATTATTTTAAACAATTGCTTAAATGTTATTTTCTCTATGGAGACAGAGAAATATCATGTTTCTTCTACTTCCAAGTAAAATTGAAAAAAACGATCTGCATATTACAATCAAGTCACTACTTCTAATGAGGCACCAAGGTGAAATAGAATTACAAAACTCAGAATGGGCTTTATATAGGTAAAGCTACAACTGAATGGACTAATGATGGTGACCACAAGTTGAAAATTTAACACCCATAAAGGCTTGTATTTTGCTGCCTAAACATGAAGAAAAATGACCGTACATAGTATAATGAAAAGAGCATTAGAGTCAGAGGATATAACTTCAAATCCAGTCTTCAATATTTCACTATCACTGTGACCTTGAACAAGTCCCTTAAACTCCCTGAACCTCAGTTCCCTTCATCTATAAAATGTAAGAGTTGAGCCAGATGGTCTCTGAGTGTCCTCCAGTTCTAGAGCTATGACCTTATATATATGGAACATTAACCTGATAAATGAGGGCATTCATTGACAATATGTAAAAAAAAATTGAAATAACTTAAAAAGAAAGAACCAGTAACAGTCCCAATATTTTATAATTACATTATTCATATTATAGATAATATAATTATTAAACATAGTATCTATGTGTAATAGATGTGGCATTTCTTCTTTGAACCTGAAAACCTTGGAACATAGAGTTGGAAGGGATCTTTGTTGTGGTGGTTCAGTCATTTCAATCATGACCAATCTTCCATGACTCCATTTGGGGTTTTCTTGGCAATGAACTAGTTTGCCATTCATTTCTTTCTCCAACTACTTTTTTGTTGAGGAAAGGGGCTTGCTTGGTGTCACACAGCTAGTAATGTCTGAAGCTGGATTTGAACTCATGAAAATGAGTCTTCCTGACTCCAACAGTCTATCTACTGTTTCCCGTAGCTGCCCATGGAAGGGATCTTAAATCATTAGTTCAAGGAAATTGAAAAACAAACAAGTGACATCCACAGGTAACTAGATAATAAAGGGCATATGAACCTAAGCCTTCTGACTCCAGGCATCTGTTGTGTGCTGGGCATTATACTAGGGGCTGGAAGTATATAGAAAAAAAATTAATATCTGCCTTGAAAAAAAATTATTTTTAAAATTCTAAGTATTTTCCCCAAGCAAGAATTACTTATCCATAACTTCTTGGACTTTGAAATTTTTGGAAGTACTTTTCTCCTAAATGTGAGATCCCTCCACTAACTTTGTCTTTTTAAGAACTGAGAAGTATAGTAACTGAATGAACCTGAAAGACTTCGTAGAACTTCTATATTTTCAAATGTTTTAATTTAAAAGAAATAAAATATCTAAGAATACTTTTTTAAATGTTAAAGAAAAAAATTATACATGAGGTTTTTTTTTTTCCTTTTAAAATATATCTAGATCTGTGGATATATGATAGCTGTGGTTAAAAGATCTAATATATATTTTCCATTAAAAAATCTTGATGTAAGTAACTTGATCTGCTTGTGCTATTCCTCTTATGAAGGTGTTTTTCCCTACAAGGGGAAAGTTCTATAGTAGGCATACTAGTACTTCAGGAGTTATCCATAATGATCTGATTATCATATGGATACTATTGAATAAACCACCCCAAAAAATTGTTGCTGAAACCATATGCTGACTTTTTACTGCTATCAAGGAGTATTACATTTAAAAGAGTGAAAGGAAACTCATTCCCCACATGTTGCTGCATCTACTCCATTAGGAAAACAAAGGGCTCTTACCTCATAGCCTATTGATACATCAAGTAATAAATGTGACAGTTACCGGTTCTATAGCCCTTATTCACCTCTTCCTGCAGAACTGAAATGTAACATGTTCCTTACTCGTAACAGATGGTTTAAACACTCTTTTGAAATTTCTCTGCAGAGGAATCCCTGTTGATTTCATTAAAAGTGGAAAGGTTTTATGCAGATGTAGACTTGCAGGGATTTATTGTTATAATTATTATTATGAGTGATCCCATGCTGAGTGCCATGCTTTTTTCTTGTAGGTGATGTGCCTTCAGGATTTTTTTGGTGACGATGACATTTTTATTGCATGTGGACCAGAGAAGTTCCGTTACCAGGATGATTTCTTGCTAGATGAAAGTGGTAAGAAAAGAAAAAAAAAAGTTCAAAACGGAGGGAAATTTGAGGCAGCTTTCCCAAATGTGCAGTGCTGGGCCAAGATTATGTCAACTCCAAAGCCTACCAAAATCAGTTTCAGATCCAAGACCAGCATGTCTTTTCCATCACTCTAATTTCTTTGATTTTTGATATAGAAAACAGATGAAAGGATTGGAAAATTTACAATGAGGTTAAAATGTTTAAAAGAATAAATGATTATTGGCTAATTTATATGAACTTCACAATAATTAAATCAATAATTATTGAAAATTATAGAAATGGCTACTATATTTATAATTATATGATCTTTTAAATAAAATTTAAGTTTTATGGGATTCATGATCATAAAACTACAAAATATATTTTCTTGGCTCAGCTAGCACTTAGCCTCAATCAAATTCTGCATTAACAAAGCTGGTTGGTCATTTTATTCTCTTTATTCCACTAAATATCAGAGTCTGTGTTTTTTTAGTCCTCTCTAGCTAGCATTAAAAGACAAAGATATGCCTGAACCCTAAAACCAGCTAGTCATGGTAATTGTTGGTGAAAATAGAGGGTCATAGGGAGGGTACACCTCAAAAGATGAATAGAAAAGATTGTGTCTGTTTTTAGTATGAATTGCTGATGATAAAATTGGTCTCAGAAACATAACTATCTAATAGGAGAGGCCATTGGGCAGACCAAGAAAAACCTTTCTAATGGTAGCTTTGTTTATAATTTAATTAATGGTTACCATATTCCCATCAGGAAGGAATTAAACATCCACTCATAGTTAGGATTCTCTTTTGTTGAATGTGCTTTTGAAGTAAAATGGGTGGGTGCTTTTTTTCCCTTTAGGTGAACTTAAGAACAAATTTGGTGACCTATGTATGATAGAGTAGATGGAAAACGTCTGAGTGCTAACATCAGTAATGGAAAAGGTTGGAGTGAGGGGGGTAGAAGGTGGAAATGCCAGGAATGTAGTTTGAAAAGTTCTCTAAGCCTCCCTAGAATTTCATGCATGTATGTATATGTACATGTGTGTATGCATATGTATACATACATAAACATATGTGCATACATACATGTTTTATCATGTCTACCCCCTCAGAAGTTTACACCTAATATAATTATTTCAGCATGTATAAAAACATTAATGTTGCTTAGAGGGAAAGTACCTAAAAAGCTTTGCTCCCCTCCTTGCCTTTGTTTTAAAGATAACAAAATGTCTGTGAGAACTAACAGTGCCCAATAGCATATGCGATTGGTTCATTTAAACAAGTCCCAACAAATGATTATGGTGTCTGGTATAAATAATTTTCATCTCCACCATTATCTGTAATGAAAGTTGCCCTTTGGGGTGAAAATTTCCATAAAAAATAAGCAGAGTCTGCAGCTAGAGAAGTTTCTTTTCCCTTGGGGATAAGACCAAGCTTCTCAGTTCATATAGCACAAAAGCACATGTAGTTAAAATATAGGATTGGATTTGAGAAAAGCTACCCTGCCTTTCATTTTAAAGATCACTTCATCTGATGGACTAGACAAAGAGAGACCTGTTAAATCCTGAAAGATAGGTTACATCTGTGGCTTTGTTTAGAACCAAACATCCTGGAGTTCTATTCAGCTTCAAATCAAAGCCATTTAGGGCTTAGCCATGGGCTTCTCACCCACCTATAGTATTATATAAGTTTTGGTAACTCAGTGAGTTAGCCCATAATTTTACCCACTTTTCCTTAACTATTCATAGATATACGTATACACATTTTCATATGTTCAGACACTATTCTACTTATCTTTCCAAATATTCCTTTAAAAAAATTCTTCTGGCTTCTTTCTGGCCTTTGTTGGTCATTTTTGCTAATATGTCCAATCAAGTAACATGCCTACAAATATGTCAATGCATGTTTGGAACACGATAGAAAGACTTGATGAGTACACCAAAAAATTTATTCTGATTTCCCCCCTTTGATACTTTACCCATTCAAATGAACAGAAGAGAATACTACATAGACACACCACATAAAACTCAAGTAAAAACATCATATTTATGAAAAATCGTTGTAATTTTGCTACCTTGAGAGGGAAGAGTGGCTGATATGATTGAACATTTGATCATCTTCAGTCTGACTTCAGTCTGAACAAGAGAGAATACTCTCAGAAAAACTTTTGTTAGGTTCTGGGTTGCTATTTAACTGATTGATTGTCCTTTGTATTTGAAGAGGACCAAAATAACATTACTCTATTGGGGTCAAGGTATAGCATATTTGACTGTGGCTGATCAGATCAAGACAAGCTCAGAAGGCTTTACCTGAGGTCAGGCACAAAAACTTCAGCTTTACATTCCCATTTCTTTTGAGCTACTACTTTGTTCTACTTTGCTCATAGAGCATAGCACCTTCTTAGATGTGGACACGTCATGCTGGGCAGTCTTGTGCCAGTGATATTTAGCAAATATAGACAATAAACCTCCCCTTCAGAAATTTCTAGTCTAAGTAATCATAGATAGATGAGCATAAGTAATGCATATGTGCACATAACGCACACATACACACACACACGCACACAATCTTTCCTTTATTGTTTAACTCCCTTTAAAGGACCTTTGTCAACTTTATTATCACTTTTCCTTTGAATTCTTTTGTCATTTTATATATTATGAAGAAACCAGAGCGTGGGAAATCTTAGTTGGTGATGAAGCCACAAGATGTCTAAATGGATTTGTCCCAAGACTAAACCCTTTTTTGATAACTCTCATTATCCTCTTGATTCTCTAGCATGTTCTTACACTAATGTATTAAAATTTGAACCTGGTTTCCTAAGTGCTGGGAACATGATTTTGCCCAGATTAGTGGCATTTGCTAAATGTTATTTGCACATTGATGCTTCATTTGCCTTGTTTTCACAATGGCTCCCTAAAAAGAGTCTCAACAGGGGATGCAGACATCTTTAGAATTAATACTCCCACCCCTGCTCAGAACCACACTCAATTTAATGGCACCAAGATATGGCCTTTTATAATAGCAGCAGTACTTTTATTTTATCTTTCAAAATTAATCCAACTCCCAGCATGCTCAGGATTAGCAATAATATATCCCTCTAATTACTGCTATGGAAACTCATAGCAGACAGTCCTTAAGGTCTTCCTAGTAGGGAGTTTTGCCATTAGATATGTATATTTAATGTGGCTGGGCCAAAAGCATATTAGAAACAACAACAAAAAAGACTTCTCCTTGCTTCTAAGCTGTTTCAAAGAGCTTCCTTTTCTATTTCAAAACATAAATTATACTATTAGTAAGAAAATGTTTAACATCTACCAAATGACTGCCATAATGCTGGAAAGAGCAAGGCAGAGGCAAGGAGATTGATGTGCTTTTTGTCCGCTTGGCCAACTGTCTAATTGTGAGTGATGAGAACAGACAGCATGCCAAAGGAAAGAGGATGATGATAATGATCATGCTCGTGTGTTGATGACAAAAAGACAAACTTGGAAATTATTGCTATTAGCAAATGCTGGATTTTAGATGAGAAATGTCCGCTCTGCCTGTGAGGACTTGAAAATTTCATCTTTGTAATGATGTTTCTATAACATAACCCCTACTTCTCACTGAATTGAGTTGTCATTTTTTTCAGTTGTGTCTGACTCTCTGTGACCCCATTTAGGGTTTTCTTAGCAAAGATACTAGAATGATTTTACCATTTCCTTCTCTAGCTCATTTCACAGATAAAGAAACTGCAGTAGCTCAAAAGAAACAGGAGTGGAGAGATATCTCAACTCCAAATGTTAAACTGAAGTACTTGTGCCTTAGCTCAGGTAGAAGCTTCTGAGCTTGTCTTGGTCTGATCAGCCACAGTCAGATATGCTTGTACATATCTGCATATATTAGGCTAAGTGACTTGCCCAGGGTCACACAGCTATATCTTTGGCCAGATTTGAATGAGAGAGGATGAATGTTTTTGACTGGCACTCCTAGCTTCCTTAGATCAACTTGAAAGCTATTGTTTTTTGTTTTTTTTCTCCCTTAATTTCCTTGAATTGCTTCCTCACTCTTTTGCTTAGATCACTCATGAACACAACTGGTTTTTTCCTCTTTCCTTTTCCTCTGTTTCCCCCATACCTTTTCCTTTTGGATCAGAATCTTCTCATCAGAAAGGAGAAAGGGAATTTATATAGAAGTTTTCTAAGCACAAATTGAGCAGCTCATAAATTTTTTTCAGAAATATTTTTGGAACAAATAAGGGTCATTTCACAAAGCAATGGGAAAAGCTGACCATAGGTATTCATCCCTGGATTTGCTGAAAATAAGGGAGCGTAGTTTACTGACAAATAGAACCTGTGGATAGCAAAGGTCCAAAAATGGAATCAAATGCCTGCTGTGGGTGACTAGCTGCTTGAATTCAAAAACTAATATATTGACAAGATAGTATGGAAAAGATGTATTATTGAATTACATTAATTTTTTTCAATTGAATGGTTTATGATGGTGATTCAGGATCAGGCCATTGCCATTTCTTATGGCCATTTCTTAATTGTATTTCTAAGGAAACTATAGGTTTCCTTAAGAAAAGAAAGTTATTCTTTATTGATCAATAAAAAATTATGCAGTAAATTGGTAGTAATTGTATCAATACAAGTTGTAGAAATTCTGCATCCACTGGGTACCTAGAATGGCAAGAATTATAGACCAAGAGGCTTTTATAAAATGCCATGACAGTTCCCCATACTGCAAATTTTAAAACTCAAAAATATCTTTGAGAATTTAGCAAATAAAGTGTGCTGTAAATGCAGTTTCGCCAGAGGCAGAATAGTTGTCAACCCCTCCAATATTGATCTACAAAAACTTAAGATCAAAGTTTTTTATTAGATGTCACCACAAAACTCTTAATTTCCAAACAACATGGAATGAAAAGCTTTCAAGATCAAGATCCAGCAGAAGAAATTTCAGCTTTATAATTCAATCTCTGGTTATTCTATTGAGTAGAAAAGCATATACTTTAAATGTGCGCCTTTGTAGTTTGGAGTTGTACTGAGCAACTGTTTTTATATGATAGCTGTTTCTCTATATTCCCTGAGATATGCCTGCTGGTTACACTGAGTTTTAAGTTCCTTAATTAGCAGAATTTTTGAAGTCAAGGTGATTAGCCACTGAGAATACAGCTATGGTTAATGAAAACTAAGGCTTTGGGCCCTAGTGAAAATGTCATTAACTCTCAAATTTATAACCTCTTCTTAACCTGAAAACTTTTCCCAAAAAATCTCTAATAGTAAGGATTGTATGAGGTGACAAGCATGGAATAAGGATTCTTCCCTTTTTACACCTTTTTGGAAGTGTTTCTGGATCTTTAAATCATACTTCTATGATTACAGGATTTCAATTCAGCTCAAAAAACATTCATTAAGGTCCTACTATAGGGGCTCTAGAGAGAAAGTGGAATGGTCCATATACTCAAGGCCCTTCTAATCCATTGATTTCTATCATACAGACATATATTAGATATCATCAATCCAACTCCTTTATTTACAGGCAAAGAAACTAAGGCTCCCTCAGTTGATGAGTCACTTCTATGAGAACCCACTAGGAAATACCAAAATTAGGGCTCTAATCTTAGGTCCTTTGACTATTAGGAGGCTATATGAGTGCTTGGCTTAGATTTCGAAAGACCTGCATTCAAATCTGTCACCAGGAGACTAAGCTGTGTGATCATTAGTAAATTACTTAACTTTGTTAATACTTACTTTCTAACCCTGTAAAAAGGGGACATCAGTACCAAGAATCAAGCTCAAATGAGAGAGAATTTATATAATGCACTTTGAAGCCTTTAAAGCACTTGTTTCACTATGGATTATTACTAATTTTTGTACTAAACCAGGCAAAAACGTATTTAAACTTTTAAGGGCTGTTAAATGACAGAAGTTTTCCAGGACAACAAGAAGAACAGCACCTAGGAAGCTTAAGAATTCAGCAATGCAAATGCTCTACAAATAACAGTATCCCCAATATTACAATAGTGTTGATAAGCATATTTATACCATGTTAAAAGTAAGGTTTGATGGCCATTACAGACCCTTGGGCAATTTTTAAAATTTTCACTAATCCCTCTCTCACAGGTAATTTTGAGGAAGACTTAACATTACAATTATGAGATATGATGCAGATGAAACATACATATATGGATTTTAACACATTTCAAATGCCTTTAGGGAATCATCATCATCTTTTACACTCACTGAGCATCTTAGTTGCTGAACATCTGTACAAAATATCCAAATGTCACTACTATTCCCTGGAGTCTCCATGCTAAAGAGACCATGTAGGGTAAAATGACTGCCATGTTTTGGCAAAATCAGAGAGTTTTACAGAGATTTAATTTTAATTGGAAATCATAGCTAATTTAAACTTAATTAATGAGCCCCAGTCTCTGAGTATGTCACATATCAATACTCATGTTTCAAAAAAATTTTTTTCAATTGATCCTAATTCATTTGTTCATTCCTTCCTTCACTAAACATTTAATAAGCATCTATTGTATACAAGGCACCATGATAGACATTGAGAATAATTTAACCCAACTACTATTAACAGGAATCAGTGATTCCTTGAAATTAACAAGTCATTATAACATACTTCAAGGGGGTGACCCCAAATGAGAAGTGTGACTTTTTCCAGTGGTCCTCACACTTTTAAAACAGGGGGCCAGTTCACTGTCCCTCAGACTGTTGGCGGGCCGGACTATAGTAAAAACAAAAACTCACACTCTGTCTCTGCCCCTCATCCCATTTTCCATAACCCAGCGAGCCCCATAAATATCCCGCATCTGGCCCGTGGGCCGTAGTTTGAGAATCCCTGCTTTAGACTATAGAAAAATGAATACCAAAAATTTGTTGCTTCTTTTTTGTGAATAATTTCCATTTTTTAGTAACATTTGATAATCTGATGATGTCTAGATGAGAAAAGGAAATTAAAATCAATTATATCATTTTTATTAGTTTTATCTTATAAAAAACCTCTTAATACTGGTAGCATCTTAGTGGCAAGTTCAGAAATGGAAAACCTTGGGGCTGGCATGGATTGCCCCTGTCATCTTGTTTAAATTTATCCATGGTAAAATCACAGTGAGTTCTTAGAACTTTCTCAAATTTAGCTATATGTTCAAACAAGGCGGAAATATAAAATTTACCAGAGCAGTGTGACATTTTTAGATTTAATCAATTCTCAGGATATGGAGCCATATACAGTACCATATCTTTGAGTTATAACCAAATTGGAACATATGGTGGTTCTTTACCATAGAGAAAGTTTTCCATTTAAAAAAAAATGACAGCATTTAGTTTGCTTTTTAAAATTTCTCTGTTATCCACAATATGCTTCCTTTATAATATATAAGAATAACAACATCAGTTATTGGATAGGTTAGACATTGAACATGATAAAAAATGTCCTAGAATCTGAAGAAGTCACAAAGGTTATCTAGTTTAACTTTCATCCTAATTCAAAAATAACTCTAGCAGCTGAACCTCCAGCTTCAGATTGTACTTCTCCAATGATGGAGAGCTTACTATTTTGATACTTAATTGAGTTCCATTGTTGGACAGCTCTAAATACTGGATTTCTTCCATATATTAAGAGGAAATCTGTCTCCTTTTAACTTCCATTCTTTGATCCCAGTCCTACCTACTAAAGAAAGATTCCACTTGATAGCTTTTCAAATATTTTAAAGACAGGTGATGTGTTTTATCAGACTTTTCCATGGAAAATAACATAATGGAAAAAAACACTGAGTTTTGGATTAAAAGATGTGAATTCAAGTTGTAGCTCATGTACTTACTAGCTCAAAGTTTAGGTAAAGTCACATAATCTCTCCAATATCACTTTCTCCCTCATCAAAATGAAAAAGACTGGAGTAGTTGATTTCAAAAATACCTCTTAACCTAACATTCCTTATGTCCCCAGTTCCTCATATGACAGTTTCCAGACTTCTTATTTTTTCATTTATCCTTTTCTGAACACTGTCCAATTTATTAGCATCCCTCTCAAAATAAAAGAAGCATTAGAATGAAGAATTGGCCTTGAAGTCAAGAAGATCTGAATTTAAAACTTGATTTTGATGTATAATGGATGTTTGACTATGGGCAAAACATTTAACTTCTTTGTACTCTATGCAACGCTCTAAGACTGTAAGTTACAAAGAAGGCAGAAGGAGTTTCTCTACCATTTTAATCATAAGTACAATCCCTCTAGCTATCCCTTTTAAAATATGGTGCTCAGAATTTAACACAGTATTCTAGTTTTGATCTGAGCAAGATAAGGCATACTGTTAATGTGGTTTATAATTAATTGGTATTTGTTGGGTTTTTTTTTAACAATTTCATTTGCATCTCATGTTGGGGCAATTGATACAAAGTGGAGTGAGTTTAGAAACTCACTTTTTGCTTCTCTAAAGAACACAGGACTTTGGAACTCTACCTTCTAGCCCTCCAATCAGAGAGGAGAGGAGGCTGAGAGAGGTGGTGGTTGAAATTAGAAGTCATGAGCTTATCCTAGGAAAAGCAGCCTACTCCATGTAGTTGAAAGCTAGCAAAGCAGCAGAAACAAAATGGAGAATAGTTCATCCTATTCCCTAAGTTTTTATTGTTCAGTTTCATATCTGTGGACAAAAATGTGTTCAAAAAATAGTAAGGTCATAATGTCATGGATCTAAGAAAAGTAATATTCTGTGATAAAAGGGACTCTATTTTGCATATGATTCTCACTAATATGGGGAAAATGATGGCTAGAGGAGAAATAGTGCCAATCCCAAGGGAAGTGAATATCTCCATCTACTCTTTGTGGAAGGAAGAAAAGAGGAAATCTGTGCAGAATTTGAAGTTCATCCTACTTTGGGAAAAAGATTTCAAGGTTTCATAGGAAGGAGAGAGGATCTCATGGACTAAATTTCTTCCAAAAAAGTCAGCCCAGAGGGATGGGAAATGTTCAAGGATATAAACCCCTATGACACAAAGAAAAATAATTCCAATGAGGAGAAAAAATGAGATTTGTTTGAAGGGACCAATATGGATGCAGACTTTTTAAAAATGTACAGAAGATAGAAGTAAAACCATTTAACAGAGGGTGAAAATGAGCATGGCAACAGTAGGTAAAAATAGTATCAGAAGTGCTAAAGCTAAGAATGAGTTGAAGCCAGCAAAGGAAGATGAAGAAAACAGTAGAGGTTTTTTTAAAAAGTCATATTGAGAGGATACAGATTTTTTTTTCCTCATTTGGGTGTTTTTTTTTTAAATTTTATTTATTTATATTTTTTTCACAGTATATATGCATGAGTAATTTTTTTAAAAATAATATTATCCCTTGTAATCATTTCTCCAAATTATCCCCCCCCTCCCTCCACTCCCTCCCCTTGATGACAGGCAATCCCATACATTTTACATGTGTTACAATATAACCTAGATACAATATATGTGTGTAGATACCATTTTCTTGTTGCACATTAAGTATTAGATTCCTAAGGTATAAGTAACCTGGGTAGATAGACAGTAGTGCTAACAATTTACATTCACTTCCCAGTGTTCCTTCTCTAGGTGTAGTTGTTTCTGTCCATCATTGATCAACTGGAAGTGAGTTGGATCTTCTTTATGTTGAAGATAGAGGATACAGAATTAAAGAAGGATTAGGATGTTTGAGGTGGAAAGTATGATGATAATGGCAGAGCTGCTCTACCTTTTTTGTTTGTTTGTTTTGTTTTCTCTGACAAAGGCTTTATATTGGAAAAACAGCAAACACAGTTGATTCCCAACTTAAGTAAAAGAGATAATATGATAGTACTTAATTGTCCTTAGTGAATTCTAGTCACCACATCCAGCTCTGAAATTCTTAGAAGATATAATTGCTGAGGCACACAGGAAAAGAGAGGTATTATAAAAAGAAAGGCAAGAATTGTTCCAAATTTCAAAAAAAGTTTAGAGAAAAGAGCCTACAAACAAAAGATCAGAGACCTTGATTTTGATTTCTGGGAAATTTCTAAACTATATCGCTAAATAAATGGTTAGTTAGTTTTGTTTTGTTTTTTTTTTTACTAAATTTAAAAAATATATATAGTGTTATTATACTTTAGCTTCCTCAAATTTTATGTCTTTAAAGTATTGTAATGTTTAATATTTTGCATTACTCAAGAGTTAAACTGAATGCATGTACTTATTAAATGCTGCTTTTTACTCTAGATTATGTTGGCACAAGGGACAATGATAAATGTTCAATTTTATTTCAAGCAGGAAGTTTACACTAGATCACTCCAAGGTTCCTCCCAACTCTGAAAATCTTTGGAATTGCACAAAGAAGAGAAAAGAATTATAACCTTTTAAGCACTGTTTCAGAAATAGTTTCTCTTTGTATTAAGGCAACCTAGCATTTATCACTGATTCTTAATAATGTTTCTAATAAGCAACCTAAATCTTCTGCTTAACAGATAATATGTACTACACTTTATAATAGCCTAGCTTTCTTTTATAAAGGTTAGTTCTGCACTGATAGTTTCAATAAGTCAGCAAGCATTTATTAAGCTCCTACTACTTCCAAAGCCTTGTATTTGGCATTGTTAAAATAGATATATAATAAACATGATCTTTAGTCAGCATTTACTTGCTTGAATTCAGCCTTGCCCATACAAGGGGAGTCACTGAGATTCCCTTTCTTGGAAGCAGAAACAGACTCAGAACAGATCCAAGGGCATGCTTCAGAAACAATTGGACCCAAAATAATTCTGAAGCACAGTCAAAGAAGTTAGCCAGTTCCAAGGGAAATGCCATGAGTGAGAACAACCAATATGGGCAAATACAGGAGCACAGCAGAAGTGCCAGCAAAAGCAGGCTATTGGCTTTGGTTAGAAGCAGGGTAAGGAAAGAGAGCAAGATCACTTCATTAGCTGGTACCATTATAACCAGAGACTAAAATCAAGCAGGGGATGCATTACATCATTAAATTACAATTGCAAGCAACCATTTGCTTGGCATCCCATAGATATGATCACAGTATCTGACATCTCTCTCCTCCAGTTTATTGAGGTAGTAAAAGTTTGGGCTTTTAATGGCTCTGAAGGAAACAACATTTCATTTTATATGTTTGCCAATGAACCTTAACATTAACTTAGTTGAATTTATGTTTTAATATAGGTTTATCTTTTCACACTTCATAACCTTTCAGCAGAATTATACCGACAGTGACGTTAGTGTTGTGATGACTAGCAGACATGAAAGAAAATATGGAAAGGCTAGTGCTTCTCTTTGCTCCCCCACTCCCAGCTGAAGCATAAAATGCTAAAAAGACTTGTGAAATTTCCCAAGTCTGAAAATAATAATATAAAGACTCATTCCATATTGAAAATGATAAATTTGTAGATAAAGAAAAGGGTTCATTTTAAGAGGATTCTTTTGAGAGAAAGGGTCTGCACTTGTGATTCCATCATTATGAGGGAATTCCTGGTATTCCTCTTATTCACTAATGGAGATCACCAAAGCTCGAATTTAGAGTTTTAAGATTGTTGCTTAAAACACTGAGAGGTTGGTAACTTACCCATGGTCACATATCTAGCATGTGACAGGGGCAGATCCAGGTCTTTATGACTCCATTACTGGCTTTCTGTGAAATTATAATACTTTTCTATAATATATGTGCAAGTAGGTGTGTATATAGGTGTGGGGGATTGTATATATATATAATATGGATTTTCTTCACTCCAACCAGATAAAACCACAATGAAGTCAGTGGGCCTGTAAAAATACAATGATATTTGTGTGTGGATTTCAGTGACATAAGAGACTTCCAGTGTAAAAACTCTCTCTTCACCAATGCAGATCAATAGTTCATATGCTTATCATTGATTATCTGGGACACTAAGATTTTAAGTGACTTGTCCATGCTCAAATAGCTAATTTGAGTCAAAATTGGGATTTAAACTCAAATTTTCCTGACTGTAAAATCAGCAGAACTTTATGTACTATGCCATACTGATCTGGACCAAATGTTAAGACTCATATCTATCCAGTTTCCTTGCAGATGGATGGGTGGGGTCTGTACAGATGCCCTGAGGAATTTGATTTAGGTTTGAAAAATATTTAAACTTAAAAAAATCCCACATTTTATTACGTTCAAAATAATGAATTTAAATCAAACATACACTTAAAAGTTTAAAGAACTAAAGTAAAATTGATAGCACTTTTATTTAGGTTTGATTGATATTTATTTTTATACTTATTTCCCTGTTGTGGCCCTGGAAATCTTAGAATCAGCCTGAGTCAGGATAAGCAAAAGTCTTTAGTATTGGCTTTTTAGAGTTGCAGTCAGGGGATCAGATCTAACAATCTCCACCTTCCTCTCTCTCCACCGCCAAAAGAATAATCCTGCCAGTCCTACTCCACCCTCTCATCTCTCTCTTTTCCTTCTTTGTCCACACCCACCGATCCTAGTTGGGGAGGGTTATTCTCCAAGCATATGTTAATAGAGAATTGTCTAATTGGTAATTAGCCCTACATGCTAGATTACCTTGCACCTGCTCAGTTTTAGCCCTTTACACTTCCCTATTAAAAAAAAAATGCTTTTAAACTAATCCCACTAAGTCCACAATAACACAATTTCAGAATTAGATGAGTGTTTAGTCCAACCTATACCAAAATAAGAATGCCACAGAATCCCTGACAAGTGATCACTTAGCTTTGAAGATCAGTCAGAGCGAACCAACAGCTTCCTGAGACAACCCATTCTACTTTGAGATAGCTCTAATTGTTAGCAAGGTTTTCTTTACATAAATCCAAAATTTGCCTTTTTGCAATTTTTACCAAATGCTTTTAGTTCTTCTCTATAGGACCAAACATAAGAAGTCTAATATATATTCTAAAAGAGCTGGACAGTCATTATGTCTCCAAGCTCTTTTCTTCTCTGGTCAAAATATCCCAAATTGTTAAAGGAATGGAATTTAGACATTTGTCAATCTAGTTGTCCTCCTTTGAAATGTCCTTTAGGTTATCATTGTTTTTCCTTAAACTATAGTGCATAGAACCAGATGCACTATTTGAAAAGTGATCTTAACATAGAAAGTGCAGTCAGACTATCACCTCCTTATTCCTTCAAGCAGAGCCTCTCTCAATGTAGCCCAAGATCACATTAGTCTTTTTGACAACCATATCATGCCAAATCTCATATTTATGAAGATAATTTTGTGAACTCAATTTTAAGGTTCTCAGTTCCCTTTTTGTTCTAAAACTATGATCATACCATCTGAAATTTCATCTTACCAGATTCAGCCCAACTTTTTGGATTCTGATTCTGTTATTCAGAGAAATGGCCATCTATCCCTTCCAACTTTATGTCATCTCATATTTAATAAGAAAGCAATAATTTATTTATGATTTCATGCAATTCATTAACAAAGATGTTAAATAAAATAGAGCTATCCACCTAGTTGCTCCTCCATCACTTTCATGAGTTTGGACAATTAACAATTCAACAAATCAAAGGGTATATAAATGCTCACACTGAAAATGCAACAATCTGCTCCTATGAGCCAGCATAAGTAGCATACCCTTAACTCTAAGCTCATATGTGTGTTTTTGATTAGAAACCTCGAATGAAAATTTATTAAAAGGCTCTCTTGTAAAACAGACAAAAACTGTTATATCTACATCTCTTTTGTTTATATATACACATCATAGTGCAGCTTACTTTTTTGCTGGTCCATAGGACATATGGCTGCTTGATGAAAGAATTACTTTTCAAGTCCAGTACATACACAAAATATGGCAGTTAAGTGGCCAATTTTTTATAGTGTGTGGCCTGAAATCAAGAAGACTCTTCTTCCTGAGTTCAAATCTGGCCTCAGATACTTATTAGCTATATGACCCTAGGTAAGTCATTTAACCCTATTTACCTCAGTTTCCTTCTCTGTAGAATCAGCTGGAGAAGGAAATGGCAAACCACTTCAGTAGCTCTGTCAAGAAAACCCCAAATGGGCTCAAAAAGAATTGGACATGACTGAATCAATTGAACAACAACAGTAATAATCAGAAACACCAGAATATGAAATCTGTCTCATACACTAACTTAAATCCCTATGCAAGATACTTAACCTCTTTCAACCTCAGTTTTCTTGTCAATAAAATGGTAATGATAACAGTATCTAGCTCAGATTCATGATGAGGATCAAGAGATAGCATGCACAAAAGCAGTTGTAACTCTTAAAAACATGTAGATGGCATTGTAGATAAAATACTGGCTCTAGAATCAGGACAACCTGAATTCAGATCCAACTTCTCATACTTACCCTGCATTAGTTTCCTCATTTGTAAAAGGCAGATAATAAGAGCCCCTGTCTCCCAGGGTTATTGTGAGGATAAAATGAGGTAATAGTTTTAGAGAACCTAACACAGAAATTGGTAGTTGGTAGGCACTTGGTAAATCTTTCCTTCTTTTCCTTAAAGCATCATGGGAATGTTAGGGTTTTTTTGTTTTTTTGTTTTTGTTTTTTTTACACAGAAATAATGCTACTGACTCACTACCATTAGGAATTATGACTTTTTGGAACTGATTGTTGGAAAATGGTAATAGATTTGTACAAATGTCTGTGTAACCCACTTAAATCCATCTCACTTGCATGTTATGGCATCATCTCCTTGAGGTCATGGTCCTCTTTGAGAACGAAGGACAAACAACAGCATCTGACACACATATGCAAGATATCCAACCTACAGCTAGTTTGTGGTGAAAGAACAGCTTCTCCTGGTATAAGCTAGCTGGTCAACCAAAAACAGACTCCAAGGTTTAGCACTTGTGCTTTCATCAATTTTCATTAATAACTGCTGTAGCTGCTCCTATGGTCAAAGCAAATGTGTGGAGGCAATGATTTTCTCTGAGTTGCACTGGAACTAATATATTCAAGAGTCAGCCCGATTGGCACTATAGATAGAACCCTAGGCCTGGAGTCAGGAAAACCTAAGTTCATATGTAGCCTCCAATATGCTAGCTTTGTGATCCTGAGCAATTTACTTAAGCTCAGTTTCTTTTGTTTCTTCAACTCTAAAATAGGAATAATAAGAACAACTATTTCCCAAAATGGTTATTAGTATCAAATGAGATAATATTTGTAAAGTGCTTAGCATATAGTAATTAATTTAAATACTTATTTCCTTTCTTTCCCTCTTAATTCATTGCGCAGTGGTCTTCTTTTTGTACCAAGTTGTTCCTGTACACTATATCAAATATTTTACTTTGTACATTCCTTGCAAACAACTGAACTTGGGAACAGTTTTTAGGCAACATCATATCCTATGAAGAATTTTCATGTGGTGTCTGTGTGTTCCATCTGAGATACTCAAACTTGCCTCTTACTGGGATTAGGCAAGATATCAGAATGAATGATTCATTCTGCAAGCATTTATTAAGTACCTACAATATACCAGATGCTTTGCTCTGTGACAAGAATTGAGAGGCAAAACCAAAATGATCTCTGGCTTCAAGGAGCTTGTGTTCTTTTCTGTAGGAAACATATCAGACAAGCAATCTGAAATGTATCTGAATGCACTAAAGGATTATAGATTTAGAGGTGAAAAGGACTTCAAAGACCAGCTAGTCCAATGACCTCATTCTACAGAAGACACAGGACACAGTGCCTCTTCCTCAGCAGTTTCCCGAAGAGACAGAGATGGGCCCATTTCAAAGCCCTTTTCTGGAGACCCCACTTAAAAGGATCTTTCTAAGCTTCCAGGGCTGTTTTAGGTCTGGTTCTCCTTTAATAAATACTGAAAACTAGTGGGAAAAGAACAGAGATATTGAGATGCCTAATACTATAACAGTAGTTTCTATAATAGCCCATTCCACTCCACCTAACTTTTCCCCCTAATTTCAGTATATTGGAGGTTCACTTGTAATTTGCATGTGTTGCCCCTGTGCTCCTCCTGTTATGCTGATACTGTGAAGTTTAAAATCTGACAACCCATAGACCTTTTCCAACAGCACTCAAACTATTGAATTTGGGTTCAAAGGACAGCAGT
Source organism: Sminthopsis crassicaudata (assembly GCF_048593235.1). NCBI lineage: Eukaryota > Metazoa > Chordata > Mammalia > Dasyuromorphia > Dasyuridae > Sminthopsis > Sminthopsis crassicaudata. The sequence continues at coordinate 469,494,212 of NC_133619.1, forward strand.
AGGTGAACTCAATCCATGGTGTTTTGGAACCATAGAAGCTCTCATGTTGTCTCTCTACAAGATTGGCTCTATTGGGCATAGGTAGACTTGGATTAATTTTCTGATGGATGGACTTTGGACTCCACATTCCTGGTTTTTTCTGTTTCTTATTAAGTGTAACAAGAAATAAGAATGATTATAGATTCGATCTAAAAGGAACCTTAGTCCCTTTTCTCAAGCCATCTTCCTCTTTTTATAGAAAAGATAACTATAGAAAAGCAGCTAGATAGAACAATGGAAAGAGCATAGGGCCCAAAGTCAGGAATATTTATCTTCCTGAGTTCAAATCTGGCCTCAAAGACCTTCTAGCTGTGTGACTCTGGGCAAATCGCTTAACCCTGTTTGCCTCAATTTCGTTTCTGTAAAATGAGCTAGAGAAGGAAATGACACACCACTGTAGAATCTTTACAAAGAAAACCCCAAATGGGGTCTAGAGCCCAGAGAAGTTAACTAGAAGGACCAGACAAATCAATCAATGCAAATTTATAATTTATTAGGGCAAATCCACTTTAAATATAAAGTTTTATGATTTTACTTTAAAATTAAAATTTTCATTCTACTTTTTCTATTTTCTTTGCTTCATGGATAAAAAAAAAAATGCATTGCATTAGTGAATTCAGCGTGGTTCTTTAATATATGCTTAAATCCCAATCCTTATGTGACTGATCTTAGATCATACAGATAGTAAGTAGCAAAGGAAAAATTTGTTGTTATTGTTCCTCCAGAGATAAGATTTGAACCCAGGGTTTGTGATTCCAAATCCATTTATTTTTCTACTGTAGCATAAGTGAGTATTGGTGCTATAATATAAGGATTCCTTATTCAGAATAACATTTATGACACTGGGAATATCTTTCCTCCTTTTTAAGCCTCAATTCCCTCACTTCTCTCATTTCTGAAATCAGGAAGACCCAAGTTGAAATCTCATTTCAGACATTTACTAGCTGTGTGACCCTGGACTTAAGTTCTATTTGCCTCGTTTGTACAACTGTAAAATGAGGATAATAACAGTAACAGCCATGCAGAATTGTGAGGATCAAATAAGATATTTGTAAAGTGCTTATTACAATGCCTAGCACATACTAAGCACTTAAATAAATGCCTATTCCCTTCCTTTGTCAAATGATCCCTTCTTGCTTTAAAATCCTTCATCTTAAGGGTCCAATGATTACCGATGATAAAAATTCCTCAAATGTATTGTTTGTTTTCCTGTGTTTGAAAAGTTCTGGAAGGCATGCATTTATTTGGTAATTGGCTTTTAAAAAAAAAAATCTTCCTGAGGGAGGAAAAAAAAGACCAGAGCCTAAAAGCCTCTTAAATCTTCTGGCCCTTTGCAGATCTAAGCAAGTCAAGGCCGTGCTTTCCCCCTCCCTCAGGACATGATTCACAGTTGAGTCACAGGGCTGAGCCTCTGAGTCCTGGCTCTTGTTTGGCCTGCCCTTTATGCGGTGTTTTATCATTGATATTGCAGCCTTCCCACCCCCAGCAATACAACTACACACTGTGCTTGTGACTCACATGGTCTCCCCAAGGTTTTAATACAGTTTAGAGACTAAGTACTCTGATGAGGTGATGAAGTGATGAGACAGTCACAGGAGACAATGAACTGAATACAAGAGACCTGAGGCCACTTCCATCTTTGACCCTGCCTCCTTGTGTGATTTGGAGGAAGTGATTTCATCTCTAGGTCTCACTGATCTCATAGACTAACTAAAGAGGTTGAACCAGATGATCTAGAACAATGGTTCTCAAACTTTTATTCTCAATATCTTTTTACTCTTAAAAATGATTGAAGATATATCCAAAAAAAATTTTATTTATATGATTTATACTTATAGATATTAACCATATTAGAAATAAAAACTAATTTTGAATTTGTAGATCCTCTGAAAGGGTTCAGAGACACACACACCCTAATTTTCTGGACTACACTTTGAGAACCTCTGAAAAGGGTTTTGTTTTTTTTTTTGAGTTCTAAAATGTTATGTCTAAATATTCACTTTAATCAAAGACCTTCAGACATTTGAGGGATCTGTTTTTATGTTTTCCACCTCTTGCTTAGCCTTCTATATAATTTCCAGATTAGCTTTATGTCTCTTGGATCTTCTGGAATCCTTTACATTTTCCAGGAAGTAAGAATAGAGGCAGTGTCATCATCAGCTACAAAGTACAGCAATACAGATTAATGTATGTAGATTGAGCATTAGAGCACTATGAGGAATAGAGCCTTTCTTGATGTGATACCCAGAAGAAATGGATTTGAAGCCTGCCAGAAACATTCTCACTGTGTGACTCTGGGCAAATCACTTAACTGGAATCAATTATACAAAGTAGTTGTGAGGTTTAAGTTAAAGAATGTGTGCAAAGTGTTTTGCAATACTTAAAACATTATACATGTGGGGTTTTGTGATATTATTAAGCAGCAAGTATTTTTTGAACACTTATGTGTACTCTCATAGACATAGAAAACATGTATCAGACAAGTTTCCTTTAGAAAGCTTACAATTTCATCATGGAGAAAATAACAAACACTAGCAGAAGTGAATCTGGAATCTTTCCAGCAATGAAATTCATAACCCTTTCTTTTTCCATACGCCTTGACTTTGGAACACTTGTCCATGTCTTCTCTGTAGATTTATCACAAAGGAGATGGCTAACATCTTAAGAACTCTCCTAGTGTTCTTTTAACTCTATGGCAAGTATCTGGCTAGTAGGGATCATTTCATTCTTTACATTGCATCCCCATGAGAGTGCTTCTTGACAGATTGTATGAATCCTAGTGAAACACCATGTTATTAGTTTATCTTTTTTTCTGGTTTATTTTTTCTAATACCACTCTTCACACTATTTCATTAGCATGTTTTCCTTGTTTGCAGTCCACCAAAAAACTTCTCCAATGCTTTTTTAGTAATCCTCCAATTGAATTCTAAAGAGGCTGTAGTATGTATTTCACAATCTGCTGCTATAATTGCATCACCAGAAGAATGCTGGTGTTAAAGATGTTCCAACTACTCTCCTCCTGGACAGTTCTGGATACAATTTGTTTTCTGTTTGGGATTCTTGTCTAACATATAGAGAAATATTGATAAATGAGCCACCTGGAAAGATAATGGTCTAGACAATAGTCATTTTTCATCCAATTTGTCTTTAATGTGTATAGTGAGACCAACTCCTGAGTAATTAAGGATCTTGTATAGAAGAATCTTCAATATTCAAGGTTGGATGTAATAAATTCAATGTTATCTGCAAATAAGAAAATATGGAGGAACTCATTATTTCCAGATAACTGTTCACTTGAACTCTGCCTTGATACCTCTCCAGTTACAATGGAAAATACCTTTGAAGATCATACATCTGTCTTATGCTTTGCTTGATATTACCTCTGCTATTATATTTTATATTAACAGGAATATACATAAAACACACCATATTGGAAGAGAGGCTTTATTGAAAGGTGATATTTAAGGGAGCTAGGTTGCACAGTGGATAAGGAAGGAAATAAGAATTTATTAAGTGCTTACTATATGTTAGACACTGTGCTAAACACTTTACAAATATTAATTCATTTGGTCCTCATAACCATCCTGGGAAGTAAGTGTAACATTAACCTCATTTGTTATGTTTGAGAAAACTGAGGTAGATATAAAAGACTTCCCCAAGTTTATACAGCCAGGAACTAAGATCAATTTGTATTCAAGTCTTGCTGATACCTGGCACAGTGCTCAATACCTGTCCACTGTGCTGGACTGAGTGCTTGTCCTAAAGTAAAGAAGATTTAAATTCGGGGGCAGCTAGGTGACGCAAGGTATAAAGTACCAGCCCTGAAGTTAGGAGGACCTGAGTTCAAATCCGATCTCAGACATTTAACACTTCCTAGCTGTGTGACCCTAGGCAAGTCACAACCCCAAGTGCAGAAGAAAAAAGAAGAAGTAAGAAGAAGAGAAGAAGAAGAAGAAGAAGAAGAAGAAGAAGAAGAAGAAGAAGAAGAAGAAGAAGAAGAAGAAGAAGAAGAAGAAGAAGAAGAAGAAGAAGAAGAAGAAGAAGAAGAAGAAGAAGAAGATCTGAATTCAAATCCTGCTTTATATTATAAAAGATGTGAGCTCGGACAAGTCTTTATGCCTCCATTTCTTCATCTATAAAATATAAATAATTTCCTTAACACCTAACAAATGGGAACACACTTAAAGCGTTCTGAAGCTATATAAGTACTATCAATAATTATTTTGCTATACTGAATCAAATGTTTATGGTCAAATATTCACCTTTTATTCAATCTTATCCTGTCTTCTCTAGCAAATTTCCCCCAAAGAATTAGGTAAAATCTTTAATCTGTATCTACCAATCCTTTCAGTGTAGTTTACAAACAGCTTGTCTCCCTCATCCCTTAACACCCCTAATTTATTTTCCTATCCTTTTTAGCTATTGTCCTATGTTTCTCCTCCCTTCTATGGTTATATTACTTAGAAATTGGGCTATATTAGATACCTCCATTTCCCACTACAGTTCAGCTTTTGACCTCATCAGTCAAGTCTTTGTGTACCAAAGTTACCAAATTGTATGACCTCTTCTAAATCTTCATCCTTTTTGACCTCTCTGTATAGCTTTTGACCCTATCAATTACCCCCTTCACCTTGATACTCTCATGTCTCTAGAATTTCATAACATTGAAATTTTGTTTTTCCTTGTTTCCTTCCTACTTATCTGACAGATTATTCTCAGTCTCCTCCTTTCTTTGCTGAATCTTCCTCTAGGTCACACCCACTAACCATTGGTGCCCCCCAAGGATATCCTGGGCTCTCTTATCTCCCACTACCCTATATTATCTCACCTGGAGATCTCATCATCTCCAACGGATTCAATGTCTCTGTAGGTAATTCCTAGGTCTCTCTCTCCCTATTTATCTCTCTCTTTCCTTTCTCTTCTATATCTCCATATGTGTATTGTAGCATGTCATTGTTACTCCACATATCCAATCAGGTTGCAAGTGTTATTTCTGCCTTCACCATATTTCTCATATATGGTCCTTTCTCTCCACACACATAGTTGCCACCACAGCACAAGACCTTATCACCTCTTGCCTAGTTGAAAAGAGATTGGTCTCTTGACTCAGTTTTTTCACTCTAAACTATCATCCACTTGACGGCCAAGTTGATCTTCCTAAAGTTTATTCTGGTCACATCACCTCTTTACTTTGTCAATTCCAATGTCTTCCTGTTATTTCCATAATCAAATACAAAATCCTTTGTGTTTGGCATTTATGCTCTTCAAGTGGACCTCTTCTTATTTTCCAATTTTCTTAAATTTTGTTTCTCACATATTCTGTGATGTAGCTACAATAGATGACTTGCCACTCTTCACACAGAACAAAACATTGTCTCCCAACTTTGCTGCTGTCCCACATTCCTAATCCCTCTTTGCTTCTCCATCCTGCCTTTCCTTTATTCTCTTAAAATTCAGCTCAAATTTCACCTAACCCAGTGCTTTTCCTCTTATATATTTATATAACTTATATATATAACTTTCATTTACAGCATATTTTTCTGCTATATATTTAGTTATTCCACATGTTTTCTCTCCCACTGGAACATGTTTTTACAATTCTTTGTATTTCCAGTGTATTGTATGGTGCCTGCCAGTTAATAAGTTCTTAGAGCATCAAGAACTAAGTTAGTGTTTATAGATGGTATAGATAGATAGATAGATAGATAGATAGATAGATAGATAGATAGATAGATGATAGAACACTATAGATTTAATCATCTTGCTCAAAAATTTTCTGTGGCTCACCAGTGCCTAAAAGATAAAATTGATGACTTTTTCCCTGTCATTAAGATCTTATTTAGTCTTGTCTCTGTCAATCAATAATTGTTAATTGATTGATTGATTTAATAAATGTGGCATGAGAAAGCTGAAAATGTGCATAAAATGTTCAGGGAACAAAGATCAAATATTCAGGAGTTTAAGGTGTCTATTTTTTAGTAGTTAAGAAAAAGTTTGGAGAAATAACCATACTGTATGATATTTTGAAAACCAGGTAAGAGTTTGGGCTTTATAATGGACATGATGGGGCACCCATGGAAAATTGAATATTAGGAATACAAAGTAATGAAAGATTCATCTTGCATGGGTTTGCAAGATTAGGGGAGTAAGTAAAGTTAGGGAGCCTTTAGAAGGCTGTAACAAATGTCAAAGAGTATCAAGCTTCAAGTCTCATCCATATATCTCTAATTGGGTCTCTTGCCAAGTTTTGTATAAACAAGTGATAAGAACATGTATTTCCATAAAAAAAAATTATAACAAAGGCCTTTCTAAAATCTACATGGATTATACTTCTGCCATTCTCCTGATTTCCAGTTAGTAACCGTTTAGTAACAAGATTAGCCTGGTGTACCTTATACCTGATGAATAGAGCACCAGCCTTGAATTCAGGAGGACCCGAGTTCAAATTCGATCTCAGACACTTAATACTTCCTAGCTGTGTGACCCTGGGCAAGTCACTTAACCCCAGCTTCAGGGGAAAAAAAAAATTTATTTATTTATTGTTAGCACTACTGTCTATCTACCCAGGTTACTTATACATTCAGAATCTAATACTTAATGTGCAACAAGAAAATGGGATTTAAACACATATATTGTATCTAGGTTATATTGTAACACATGTAAAATGTATGGGATTGCCTGTCATCAAGGGAAGGGAGTAGAGGGAGGGAGGGGATAATTTGGAAAAATGAATACAAGGGATAATGTTATAAAAAGAAAAATACTCATGCATATATACTGTCAAAAAAATTCATAAATAAAATTTTAAAAAAATCTAAATTGGTGAGTTTCGTATTCATCCACATCCATCTCTTCAGACAACTCCCCTTTTTCTTATCAAACTGTTTCTCTTTATATCTTCAAAATTTCCTTCTTGAGAGCCTCTCATCCCAATTTGATTGACTTCCTGGGTAAAATAGTAATCCTTGGAATTCCACCTATCCTTCCTCTAAAATTTTAAAAGGTTTCCTCCCTGGCTTTAGGGTATACTAAGTTTTCATTCTTTATCAGATATCCTAAAATAGATATATCATTCACCAAAAATAGTCATCAATTCCACCCAAGCAAAGAGTTCCTCTTTGTTTGTGAGACTCAAATTTGGAATAAGATTTCACATCCACTCTTTGAAAAATGAAATTATTTTTAAGGAGTGCCAAAAAATTATTTTCTATTGAGCTACTGACAAAGGACACCAGAATACAGTCCCTTTATTTTTATATTATGTATGTGTGTCAGACTTTAAATCAGTTTCCTGAAGCACCTTTGTTTTCTCTTTCTGTCCAACCAGTCTGTAGTTTCTATAACAATATTGCTTTTTTTTCCTCTTTTCATTGCTTTTCACCAGCCTTCCTTCATACTTGTTCTTGCTTTTTCTCACAAAGGTATATCTTCTTAACATAGAACAAGAGTTCTTACCTACCCTTTTTTGGACTGTGAACCCCATTCACTATCTAGTAAAGCCTATGGACTGCTTCTCAGAATAATATTTTTTTAAATAATTGAAAGAATTGCTAAAGTTCAATTACAGGGTTAGTATGTAATAAAAATGTATTTATTTCTTATGCAAATTCATAGACCCCTCCCGATCTATCCAAACATCCTTTAGATGTCCATGGAACCCAATTTAATTATACCCAGTTTAAAATGTACCTTCTTCCCCCTTTACATACCACATTTCTTTTAAGTAAAATAAACATATCTATATTCCAGTCATGAGTATCATCACATCAAGTCTCAGTGATATTCTTGAGGTTGGAATTGCCTTGTCGTCTTAGACTTTGTACATCTATGCACAGACATTTGTACCTCCTCTTTAACTTGATGGATCTACAATACCACTTTTTCTCCTTCCTTCTTCGTTTAAATCTCTTTTAATTCAGGTTGCAAGACTACACCCACACCCCCCCACACACACACACACCTTCAAAGCACTTGTTTGCTTCATTCTATGCTTGAGACATAAGTCTGTCATTTCTATATTTCATGCTATAGTTTAGAAATGCAGATCCTGTTTTTAGACACCATCTCCTTAAGCTATTATTCATTTCTCAGGTAGACAAGTCACATTTTTAGAACTCCATACTGAATGGAGTTTAGAATAATTTAGAAATGATAAAAAATCGCTCTGACTCTTTGCCTAATGGCTTAATATGAACAAAACAATACAAAAGAAGCTATCTTTTTCTTAATATTAATAAAAAAGGAATTGGGAGTGAATTTTTTATCTCATCTATACTGTCAGTCAAGATTTCTCTTATTATAGATCATTTGTTGTACAAGCAATTTGCTTAATCATTTCAAAAGAGCATAATTATTCAAAATCCATAATTCATTAAGTTTTGGAAGGATAGAAAACTTTTATTAAGTCATATGAGGACACATGGAATAGATCGATCTTTTTTTGTTCATTCTGGAACATAAAATTGCTTACTCTACACTGAGCCAAAGGAGCTTAAGACTAAATAGTTTGGTTTTTTTATTAAACATTGAAAAAATAAGTGCACCCTTCTTTCATAAAACATCTGCACAGTTCATGGAAAACTAATAAGTACAAATATAGGACATATATTGACACAAATTCTTGTATAACATAGGAGTTAAACATATTTTGCCTTTTTATACACTGCCACGTTAAGGACCAACTTCAGGGAAATTAATATGGGAATAATATATTTCTGTATATCTCTACTCCTACTCTTCTCCCCTCCCTTCCAATTCTCTAGGCATAAAGCAGATTCAGAAATACCTATCAGACCATGCTGTTTGTGTAATGATCAGCCATCTAAAGAAAGTCTTCCAAATTGTGGCTCACCACAGGAAAACACTATGCTAATCTTTGCTTAAAATATTCTCAGAATGAATGACTAATTATTAAGAAAATTTCATGTTGCCATGGTACTTGAAATATGTAGGTGGAGGGTCATGCAGTTGTGCTTTGAATTCTTCAAGTTTCCAGGTTATAAGCTTTCATTCTCATTGTTTTTAAATTGTGTTTAGTTTGATATGAAAATAGAAAAACCAAACTAAAGCTGATGCTCCTTCATAGCCATCCCCCACCTTCTAAGCTATTCATGACTATTCTTTGAGAAAAAGGGGACTAGAAGACCCTTGCTTTCAAAACAGTGGCCAGTTAAAAGGAGAAGGGCTTTTATTTTCTTCTAAAAATTAATTTTAGAACTACACAGATTTTTTTAAATTATTGTGATTTATTTTAGGTAAATAAAAATAGGATATTTACCATCCTTTAAGGGGAAAACCAAGAAAGCAAATATTTATTTCTATAAAGAGAGACAGAGTCCTTTTCTTACATGACAAAAGCATAGTATAAAGATCTCTGGGTCTGTTCCTTTCTGGCACCATTCCCAAATACCTTCTTATTTTTCCCAATTGTAAAACTTTTCTTAAATATTTGTTTTTAAAACTTTAAGTTCTAAATTCTTTCCCTTTGTCTCTACCTCCTTTGAGAAGGCACAAGTGAAGTTATGCAAAACATGCTGAGTATCTTCTTGAGCTTGTTTAAGCTTCAAAGGCAATTTCATAGGTGCCACTCAAAACAACAATATTGGATTAGGGTCTAGTCTTACTATCGATCATCAATGTCCAATCAACTGGGACAAAGTTAAATAATTAAAGTTATTAGCAGTAAACTTTACAACTTTTATATCTTTTTTTTTAAGCACAACCTTTTAATATGCCATGTGTCCTCTACTTGCTGTTATCATCTTTTTTTTTTGCATTGTGTAATATTAAAGTCACAAGGTTTTGATCCATTCTATAATTTTTAGCATGAGGCTGGCTATCACATTGATACTAAACATATTTTTGATAATCAGCCCAATTTTCCAAACCTACCTTTGGTTATAACATATAGTTTTTCAGTTTGATTTAAACTAAATGAGTTTCTAAGTCACTATAGCATGTCTATCTCTCTCTTGGATAAATATCTTAACCATTCAGGATGTGGCATGATACATGGTCATGCTGTTCTATTGTATCTGTTTCTTTTCTATTTCCTCAGTGTATCAGTATAATATTCATAATAATTCATATAAATATCTGAATTCATCTTTTCCTCAATGGGGAAAAGACTAATCCACCTGAAGTAAAGAAAAAATCCCCCTGAACCTTTTTAGAATCAATGTTTTAAAATTTGATGAGATGCACAGAACTTAAAGCTTATCTGAACATCTTTAACAATTGTCTGAATGAAGATATGAATAAAAAAGTATGTTTTATTGGTGAAAATTACCTTTTAAAGAAATTTTTCTTCATGCCAAGTTAGAAGCTTAAAAAAAAAACATTAAAAATTGGTCTTCTTGCTGTTCTTACAACTTCAAACTGCCTGTGCTTCACTGAAATTAATAAACAATAGCCACTTCAACTGCCAGATACCTCTGAAGGTTTTTTTAAACTTGTTCTTTGAAGATTAATTATAGATGGTACTTCAGCAATAGAATGATACTTCTATCAGTTTTGGCCACACTTTATTTTTCTCTCTGTTGTAGATCTTATATGACTGATCCTGTTTTGTTGTAGGCTTGAATAATCCGTACAGCACTTGACTTCACTCATTAATACCCAATGCATTATCTCTAATAGTCACTGAAATATGCTCTTTAAAAGCTACAACTATAGCCCATTTCCTTGGAGTTAGATCCATTTTTAAAACCCCTAGAATGAAAAGTGCAGCAAAAAGCCATACATAACATTGTGCATGGCATGATATCTTTCACTCACCTGACAAAGAGCTGTGAATAAAGGTGGGGAACCATCTTATCAAAGGCTACATACTCTTAATCAGTCTAGTGTCAGAAGCATGCATTTATGACTATTGCTGTCATAAATTGACAATGCAACAATGTCATGCTCATACAGTATGCAATGATACTTTAGCACAACTATACATGGCTACTTTGAATTGAGGTACTTAGATTGATAATACTGAAAGAAGAAAATATTACTGCCAAATTATCAGCTGGAATTTGAGTTAAAGGAATAGGAAATAGGGTGAAATACTTAAACCAATGTAATTTATTGTTACAAGATTACTTGCAAACTTCACAACTTAAAACATCACTCTGACCTAGGATCCCTGCAATGCTAATCAAGGCAGGATTAAGTTGAACTAGTACAGTCTAAGTATATTGCACAGGCTACCAACAAATGTAATGGTTTCATCAATTCCAAACTTAAATAGCAATGTGATTATAGTGTAGGAGCTAAATATTCATTCAGTGCAATCCGGTGCATCCACTGCAACCAACAGAGCAGACAGGAACCATATATCAAATAGCAAATTATGCAATTAGAACAGACTGTCAAAGAAATAACAGAAAATCCAGCAACAAAAACCTTCTCAACATTCATATGTGAATGGATATGATCCCCCATACACTCTTTATATCTTTCTTTTAATGGCTTTGATTGATTTCTTGTTTTTATCCATCCCACTCTGTAGGTCTTTCCTCTTCTCAAGAGTCATCTCTTATGACAATGAAATTTTTAAAAAGAAAAGTGAGAAAAATTTCAGAAAGATTGATTAATAAATTAAAACAAACATTATATACAATAACACATGGCCATGAACTCTCTCTTCTCCCCTCACTACCACATCTCCAAGGAGTTGAGAAAGGTATCTTCTCATGTCTATGTTTGAGAGCATTGACTTTATTTTTTTATTATAGCTTTTTATTGACAAAACATATGCATGGGTAATTTTTCAACAATGACCCTTGCAAAAACTTCTGTTCCAACTTTTCCCCTCCTTCCCTCCACTTCTTCCCCTAGATGGCAAGTAGTCCCACACATGTTAAATATGTTAAAGTATATGTTAAATACAATATATGTATACATATTTATACAGTTATCTTGCTACACAAGAAAAATTGGATTTAGAAAGAAGATAAAAATAACCTGGGAAGAAAAACAAAAATGCAAGCAAACAATAACAGAAAGAGTGAAAATGCTATGTTGTGGTCCACATTCATTTCCCAGTGTTTTTTCACTGAGTGTAGCTGGTTCTGTTCATTACTGATTAATTGGAACTGATTTGGATCCTCTCATTGTTGAAGAGAGCCACTTCCATCAGAATACATCCTCATACAGTATTGTTGTTGAAGTATATAATGATCTCCTAGTTCTGCTTATTTCACTCAGCATCAGTTCATGTAAGTCTCTCCAAGCCTCTCTGTATTCATCCTGCTGGTCATTTCTTACAGAGCAATAATATTTCATAACATTCATATACCACAGTTTACCCAGCCATTCTCCAATTGATGGGCATCCATTCAGTTTCCAGTTTTTAGCCACTACAGAAAGGGATTGCTATAAACATTTTGGCACATGCAGGTCCCTTTCCCTTCTTTAATATCTCTTTGAGATATAAGCCCAATAGTAACACTGCTAGATCAAAGGATATGGACAGTTTGACAACTTTTTGAGCACAGTTCCTAATTGCTCTCCAGAATTATTGGATCCATTCACAACTCCACCAACAATGTATTAGTGTCCCAGTTTACCCACATCCCCTCCAACAATTGTCACTATTTTTCCTGTCATTTTAGCCAATCTGAGAGGTGTTTAGCAGTATCTCAGAGTTGTCTTAATTTTCATTTGAGAGCACAAATTTTATTCTTCATAATATTGCAATGTAACTTTTTTTTTGTTTTGTGATTATAGTTCTTCCCATTCACATTACTTTAGAATCTGGGTATCTTAGCTTTGTTTACTTTAAACTGCAATCAGTTCATATAAGTCTCTTTGTTTCCCACATATTTCTATTTGTTCTAGCAGTAATCAATTACATTTGTGTATCACATTTGCCCATAGACTCTTATGCTAGAAGTAAAAGGTTTCACTCTTTAGGTGATTTCTATTCTGAAATAAGAAAGAATATTTTTCCAGCTTTGTCAACTGGCAACACTTTGCTGTTTTGCTCCATATATCTCAGCTCTCTTGACATGGATGATTCTGGGTCTTCATTATTGCTATCATTCTGTTCTATTGTCATCTGCTGATTTCCATTTTCTTATGCTTGATCTCCTCCTTTAAAAAAGTTTTGATAAGAAAGTACATGCAATGAACTAAACACAGAGATAATATGCAACATCTTGCATTCCATGTTGAAATAATATACAAAATAGATGTAAGCATATATATATATGTTATATATATATATATATTTGACCAGATGGACACCATTTGGCAGCTTGTGTACCTTCTTCACCTGTTACTCCCTAGAGTATCTTTCATTCTAGTTATTAACCCAAGAGTCCTGACACTCATACAACATCCTGTGGATAATTTTATACCTTTGATTTCCTTGTATCCATTACCTTGCTTATAAATAGCCTACAATGACTATTGATGCCTTTTGCCCCTTTCTTACCTTGTAGGCAGCTTCTGCTAAGTTATTATCTCCCTTTGAGGCAGTTATCTATAGAGTAGGAAGAATATAGATAGCTGGTTTCTTATTTCTGAATGCCAAAGTATAATTTGGAAATGAAAGTTTATTTTCTCATGGTCTTCTTCAAAAGTCATCGTCTTTACTTTTATTTATTGTCACCTATAAACAAAACACTAATAGAGTCTGGGAAAGAAGAAATTTTAAAATAACAACAGTACTTTCTCTCAAAGAATTTACATGTTAATGGATGAAGGGGAGAGTGAATAATGCATTGGATGTACACAGATAAGAATAATAAATAGAGTATGATGAGGGCAAAAGCAAAATCCAGACACAGTTTTAATAGTATCAGGGGGAAAACACTTTGATTTGAGACAAGGATCAGGAAGGTTTGAAAGAGGAGGTGAAAGCTCAGCTGCTTTTAAAGGAAAAGAGGGAAGAACTTTGAAGAGCAAAGATGGAACAGGAAGTTATTTCCAGGCAAGGAGATGACTTGGGCAAATGTCCCAATTTGGGAGGTGGAATGTTAAATCCAGGGAACGTATAATTATCCACTTGATTTGGACTAGAATGTGTGTGAATCGGAATAACATGAAAGAAGATTAGAAAGGTATGTTGGAGACAGATTGTGGAATGCATTAAATGTCAGCACAAGATTATTATATTTTATCCTGTAAGGCATTAGATAATCAGTGAAGCACTGAGCAGAGAAAGGAGAGAAGTTGTAGATATAAAATTGGCATTATCTGACATTTGATTAGATTGGTTGGCAGAAATGATTGAAAGGAAAGAATTAAAGAAAATTGAGATGGCACCATGGATAATGTACCCTCTATAGTAATATGCAAAATGGGAGAGAAAGGGAAAAAATGGGAAAAAGAAAAGAAAGAAAGAGAAAAGAACAAGCATTTGTCAGGCACTGTGCTAATTGCTTTTTACAAATACCTAATTTAGTCCTCATAACAATCCTATGAGGTATGATTATTTTCCTCATTTTACAGTTGAGGAAACTGAGGCACAGAAAGTTTAAGTAACTTGCCAAAATTACCATAATATCTGAAGTGGATTATGAATAAGATCTTCCTGATTCCAGACCAGCACTCTAACCACTGTACCACCAGCTGCCTCCAAGAGAAGGAAAAATATTATTGAAGAGAGAAGAGTTCAGTTTGAGATATGATATTTTAAAGTGTCAGAATAACTTCTAAAGACAGGTGTTTGCGAGGCTTTTGGAGATGGGCAACTGGAGTGCAAAGAAGAATAGAGCTATATTCATAGATTTGGGAATCTGAATACAGGTGACAACTGAACCCATGTAAACAGAGATTACTAAGATAAAGATTATTAAAAGAGGACAGCATTTGCATGGGAGAAGGGAAAATATGTACTTGAGAATCAGAGGAATGAACCATTAAAGTGCCAGTCCAAGAAATATTGTGACAATCAGAGTACTTTGAGGATACTATCATAATAACTAAGATGGGAGAAAGTAATGTCCTATCCTATACAAAGGTAAAGAAGGAAAAAAATTATGAAAGGACAACAAAGTTTGTGCTAAAAGGTTTTGGTGATTTTTTGAGAGCATACTCTGTTGAAGCCAGATTATAAGAGATTGCTATGGGGTGATGATATAATGAGTGAGTAGAGGCATTTAAGTCATAGTGAGCTCTATCTCTAGGAGTAGAAGGAATGATAATTTCAGGGAATGACAGGATAAAGAGAAAAGTTTTAAAGGGGAAGGTATATTCAATTGTAGTTGAAAGAATAATCCAATTTAAAAGAAGAGATTGAAGAAGAGAAAGAAAGAATGATGACAAGGATTGTTCATGAATATGAAGAAAATTGGGATTTAGAAATTTTCTGTGAAACACTAGAGGAAGTTAGTAAATTTTTTAGCTATAGCTAGGAAATGCTTTTAACATAGAGTTGTTATTTTGCTACAATCTTGTTCTTTGAGAAATGAGTCCTGTTTTGATAAGTCTGATGCCAGAAGTAATCTTGAAGTTTATTGGAATAGAGTACCAATTCTTGCAAGTATTATCAACCTAGAAAGGCTAATGTACAACCCAGAGAGAAGAAATACAGAAAAGTTCATCACTAACAGTTTAGCTATTACTTAATAAATTGTCTAACTATTGTAATCCCTGAACAGACAAAAACATAGATGATTCTCAGTTCTTTTCAATCTCTTCAATGTCTTCCTCCTCATCCTCATCCTTATGGAAGAGTGGAAGACAAAGGAGAGAGTTTAAAGGGTTATTGAGGTTTTGCTACCTTTTCAAACATTTGTCCATGAAGAATTTATTGAAAGATGTGGATAAGAATCACACAGATTGTGATTTCAGAAAAGCCTGGAAAATGGTGCCTAGTGAAATGAGCAGCATCCGTGTACAGAACATTGTACACAATAATAGCAACATTATCTGTGATGAACTATGATAGATTTATCTCTCCTCAGCAGCATAGTGTTCCAAGACAGTAATGACATGGGATGTAAAATGACATTCACATCTAGAGAGAGAGCACTACAGAGATTGAAGTGGATTGAAGTAGACTATTTTCACATTTTTGTTTTTTCTTTCTTTTATTTTTCCCTTTTGTTCTATTTTTTCTTTACAGAATGACTAATATGGAAATAGCTTTAAAATGATTGTACATGTATAACTTATATCAGATTGCTTCCTGTCTTGGGATGAGGAAAGAGGCAAAAGAAGAAGAGAAAAAAAAAATGAAACTCAAAATCTTACCAAATTTAATGGTAAAAAAAACTATCTTTACATGCAATTGGAAAAACAATGCTCTTGAGTTAAAAAAAGAATCTCACAGGCTTAAAAAGCAAGAATAGGTTGCAAAATCCATCTTTATACTAATGAAATGTATCTCCTGAAGACAAATTAAGTCTCGTTTGCCAAATATTTATAAGTGTTTATATCTTCAAATAAATCCAGTTATTTGGATTAGTGTCTTATTGGGACAGAAACAACCAAAATAAAATATGTAGAGTAGAGGGGTGAGATGGAAAAAATTCAGAAACAAATCAACTGATAAACCATTTGATAATGCAAACTTCTTCAACTCCTCTGAATAGTTACGGAACTTTTCTGGCTTCCTATGGGTAAAGCAACCTAAATGTGTCGGTTACTTTCCCAAGTACATTAAAGTTAAAAAAAAAAAATAGGGGCTAGATATTATCTATCTTTGCTTTAGGTAATTGTTCCTGTCATCAACAATAGGTTCATATCAGAGTTGAGCTAAGTTGTTTTAAGTGGGACAGTGGTAGTGAATTTTTACAAAAAAAGGAAAGACATTAGTAATGAAAACCTTTTTGTTCCCTGTCTCCTCTAGACTGTTTTCAATTATACAATCAAAATACTTTTGAAACCTATTTTGGTGCTAATGGTGTCCATGGATAACTGGCAAGATTTTAATTTTTTTTTAAATGTCTAACTGACAAAGATATCAATCCAGTGAAATGTTGTTTTTTGTAAAATGATAGGCACAGAGAAATAGCATAACATCTTGGAAACTGAGAGGGAACAGATTTGATTATATCTTTAATCAATCTTCATGACAGTGTTAAAGGTTATTTCCAACATTAGTTTTAATTTCCAACATATTCGTTGTTGATTCACCTGGTTGCTTCGGAAATGCCTCTTTAATTTGCCTTTTTTTAGTTGTCTAATCTAGCAAAATGGTGATTGTCTGCCCTATAGATTAAAAATTAATAATTCCTTTGCATATGGAACATGTGACTACTATTATACTCTCTCTGCTACAATTAACCTTAACCCCCTCTTATAATATATGTTTCCTAATTTGTTGAATGGAATAATTAACTTTCTCATAGGGAAACTCTATGGACCAATTAATGTTATATGGATTCCAAGGCACAGTGAAACAATTAATATTGGTGTTTATTTGCTAGTTACTGTTGACTTGTGGACAATAATTGTTCAAGTCTAGATTAGAGAGTCTTAAAAATTATTCCTGTATATCAGTAGATCTCACTAATCTTTCTAACTTCATTCCCATGATAATTTTGCTAAGTCTTCTCTGCAAATCTACAAAAACAAAAACAAACAAAAACTTACATCTTTTCTGTTAAGATAAAACTAAATTAAAATAAAACAATCCAGGAAGGAGTCCAGAAGAATAATCATTTCCTTTATCAGTGCTATGAAGGTTACCTACCCAACTAGAAAAAATCGTTGGCTGATTATCTGCAAATTGCAAGCTTCTATCTAAACTGCCACATTCTTTCTCTTTCCTATCTTTCTGTAACTATTGTTTCCCCCAGAGATACAAGCTTTCACTTTTTTTTTTGAAAGTCTCACTTACCCAGCACCATAATTTGTGCTAGTTAAAGCCGCTTAGCAACAAGAATTATATTTAACCTATTTCTGTCTAACACTCTAAGGAAAATCAGAGCTGCCAGTGAGTTTTTAAGATGAGGAACAATGTGGTTCAATGGGCTAAGTAGTGTAATGAAAGAAGTTGTTTAAAAGACCTTCCTCTGTTTCCTGTTATCCCACCTCCAAAGAGGGTCAATTGAAATAACTTATCTAAAGGAGGAATTAGAAGAAATATATCCCCCCCCCGCAAAAAAAAAAAAAGAAAAGAAAAGAAAAGAAAAAGAAAAAGAAAAAAAAAAGTAAGCACACTGCCAACAGTGGTGCTATGGAAATGCTATAAGACTAAAAATTGTGTTAGAGTTAAAATTCTATTTTAATGCATTGTGTTCAGAAAAATAAATAGTAGAAATGAAGAGACTAGAAAAATCAAGTTAAAATAGTTGTGAATTTATGTTGCAATGAAAGGAAATCTTATTTAATCAAAAAGACTACCTGAGAGTTGTTTAGAAAAAAGCTATCCATCTCTTTTTGCTAATATACTGTGGAGGTAAGGAAAATACACTAGATTTTTAAAGCACTGTTGTCTTTTGGAAATCTATGTGGATAATGGATTGATCAGAGTTCTAGTATTCACTTTTAACACTTAGTAATGTTATAAAGAAGATCCAACTCACTTCCAGTTGATCAATGATGGACAGAAATAACTACACCCAGAGAAGGAACACTGGGAAGTGAATGTAAATTGTTAGCACTACTGTCTATCTACCCAGGTTACTTATACCTTCGGAATCTAATACTTAATGTGCAACAAGAAAATGGTATTTACACGAATATATTGTATCTAGGTTATATTGTAACATATGTAAAATGTATGGGACTGCCTGTCATCAAGGGGAGGGAGTAAAGGGAGGGAGGGGAAAATTTGGAAAAATGAATACAAGGGATAATATTATAAAAAAAATTACTCATGCATATATACTGTAAAAAAAATTATAAATAATTTAAAAATAACACTTAGTAATGTTGGTGCCTTTCCAAACTGAAATTCTTGTCCATATTTTCAATAGACACCTCATAAAGAAACATTTGAAAAGATAGTTTAAACCTCATAATTTTTAAAGCTCTGAATCTTTTGCCTTTTACCCCCCTCACAGGAGGAGGAAAGCAAATTGGGGGGTGTTGAAAGAAACTGAAAACCATTATATTCAGTGGAGAAATGCATGGTGGTCCTAAATTAGTTGCAGTGTATGGACAATAATGACTAAGGCTAAAGAAGAAACAGATGAGATATTTTCAAAGAAATGTATGATTGATAAAAGTAGTGAGCCACATAAGGACTCAAAATGCAGCTTAATAGATAGGCGTACATTAGTACCCATAAAATGTAGAGAAAGACCTCCACTATCTTGGGAAGAACCTCTGGTGGAGACTATGGAAGGGCATGGAGCACTTCCACATATGTTGAGGAGGTGTGGATGAATTTTAAATTCACCATCACAATAAGACAAACATCAATAAGATCACAGGTCTTTGGGAGTAACATGTGACCAGGGGGATATGAGACAAATATCAACAACAGTAACAAAATTAACTTTCTTAGTGTAATAAACAATGTACTAAATACTTTATATTTTTCATATTCCCTATCCTATCTATTCCTCATTTTCACTAGGCAATACAGAGAGCCCACAAAAGCTCATGTGATTCTTCTGTCCAATTCTGTTATTTAATATAGAAGTTTCAATATGGTTATATAAAAGAAAGAAACAGAGAGAGAAATACAAAAAGAGACATGGAGAGATGGAAAGAGACAGTGAGAGATCCAGCCCTTTGCTTTAAATAGCAAATTCTATTGAGGATCATATTTTAAAAAATGATTTCATATCCTATTTTCTACTTTAGGAAATGCAAAATATTCACATGACCTGATGTTTAAATAAAAAACAAGGAATTTGAATTTTATTCAATAACTGCAAATATAATTGAAGAAGAGAAGTGGGGAAAGGAGAAAGAAACAATGAGGGAAAAGAAAACAGGAAAGAAAGAGAACAGAGATAAGTGGGCATAAGAGAAGGAAGAGTGGGAAGCAATGAAAATTGGGAGTGGCAGCTTACTTCCTTCAAAGAGATGGATATTACACAAGTGTGGAACATTACATAGAATGCACCAGATATTTAAATTTTATTCTGTTAATTTATTTACTTATTTGTTGCTTTCTTCTTTTTCTTTTAATGCTTTGCTGTAAGGAATGGTTCCATAGAAAATTATGTGGGGAAGGGAATCCAGGGGAAATCTAAACTATACAAAAACAAAAGAGAGCAAAATCTATTAAAAAATAAAATGAAAGAAAAAAATGGCTCCTTAGGTTTGGGAGGTAAGATTGTCTTCAATGTTATTAACTTAACTGCTTTGTAAAGGTGTAGAATTGATTAAACAGTGTTCAAATTTCTTTTATTTCTCTAATCCTTAAGCCCTAAGACATGAAACTAAGTTCCACATTCCTACTTTAATACATAAATTCTTCAATAGCAGTAGATTATAAAACACCATGAAAAGGCAAGTTATTGCAATCACTTATTAATAAGACAAAATGTAGCCACACACTTGAGAAGTACTCTGATTACCCCCACTTGCTTATTATTCAGGGTTTCAATAAAAACAAAAATTAAATTCTATGAAAAACTAGTTTCTTATAATGCTAGCATGTTTATAAAGTATTCTTGTTGAAAGCTTCAGTGACATCCCAGTAACAGCATTTTCTGCTTTTTTGATATATACAAGCTTCCGGAAACATATGTTTTTTGTCATATTGCAGTATGGGAAGTACATATTTTAGGATATAAGTCCTCCCTTATTCTTTGTTAAGGAAAATCTGTACATATAAATTTCAGTTTCTCAGCACTAAGTTGTAAGAAAAAAATCTGTTTGCCAAAGCAGTGATAAGACATGAGTACCCAAGATACAATTTCACTTCTCTTTCTGCCACCACAGAAGATAAATTAAGTGCTTCGGCTGGGTAATCAGATTTAGGCATAGCATTATACAAGCCAAAGCTGTCATAAGGTGATGTTTTCTCCTTCCTGCTTTCCTCCTACTCACTTCCTTCTCTCGTTTATTTCCCTCCCTCTCTTCTTTCCTTTTTTTTCCCTTTCTCCCCCTCTTTTTTTGTGTCTGTCAGACAAAATATATGAATAATTAAATAACCTTTCTACTTGTCTTACCAGAAATCTTTCATCTTCCAATGAGAAATAATGGTATCTGCTGGAAAAAAAAATTCATCTAGCTGTATGTAGCAGTTGTGATTGCTTACACATCTTGCTTATGCCTTCATCCAATCAAGACATATAAGGAAAAAATTTTATTTTCTTCGTGAGCCATCTGCTGTGCTTTGCCTGTCCTTTAGTAAATCAAACCTGATCAGAACAAGGAAGAAATAGAAAGTTAAAGTTCCTAAATGAATAATAGTGAGGCTATTATAATGTCAGCATCATTCTATTTTCAGATTTTAAGCTCAAAAACTTATCTTAAGGGTGTGAATATGTCTAGACTTAAATTTCAAATTGGCAGCCCTTGAAGAAAAAAATGAAGAAAAATTATATTTGGGAGTGTTATTCTCTTAGCCTTTAGATAGTTATATAATAATAGTTGATACAGGCAATCTCTGACTTACAAATTGTTATTGCTAAGTCATTTCAGTCATGTCCAACTCTTCATGACCCCATTTAGGGTTTTCTTATCAAAGATACTGGAGTGGTTTGCCATTTTCTTTTCCCAGCTCACTTTACAGAGAAAGAAACTGAGGCAAACCAGAAAAACACCACAAATAAGTTTCTGAGACCAGATTTTAACTCAGGAAGATGAATCTTCCTGATTCCAGGCCCAGTATATCTATTCCTGAGAGTTTTAGCTGTTACCTATCATATATTCAAAATGGCTTTAGCTAGTATTAATTATATATTTGTTGAATAATATCTTCTCATGAAGCTGAGTGTTCCTGATTCCAAGCCCAGTGCTTGGAATATATATCCTGTGTGCCGGTGTGTGTGTGTGTGTGTGTGTGTGTGTGTGTGTGTGTGTGTGTATAAATATATATATATATACATATATATATATGAATATATACATATATTAGTTGTTTTTCAGACATATCTGACTCTTGGTGAGTCCATTTGGGATTTTCTTGGCAGAGATATTGAAGCAGTTTACCATTTCCTTCTCCAGCTCATTTTACAGATGAGGAATTGAGACAAACAGAGTTAAATGATTTAACAGGGATTATAATTAATAAGTGTCTGAGGCCAGATTTGAACTCAAGATGAGTCTTTTTTACTATAAGCACTGTCTACTGCATCACCAATGACCCAGATTTAAGAATTAGTATAGTTTCTAAAGTCTGTTTTCAGTTGAAAATTTGAAATTCAATTTCCTATAGGAATTATTTTCTCCAAAATACTTAGGTTCCAAAGCTAAACAGAAAAATACCACTTGAAAATATCAATGTGGAAAAGCTAGATGACACGTTGGATGGAGAGCTGTGGCTAGTGTCAGAAAGGCCTGAGTTTAAATCCTAGATCTATCTTTATTTCCTTTCTTTTCTTTGTATTTACTCATCTTTTCTCCTTAGCTCTTCTCTTAAAATTGCCACTACCTTCGAATGTTCTCCTCCCCATCTTCTTTCTTTGCCTGTTCTATTTCTACCACTGCTTTGAATTTCAACTTAGCTTCTACGTCCTTCCTGAAAATTTCCTGTCCCATATTTCCTTACCCCTTGAGAGTCCTTTAGTGTTGTTATAAAGCACTCACATAGAATTTTTCTAGTGGTATTATGTATTACAGTTCTGTATATTTGTATCTTATCCCTCTATAATGACATAAATCAATTTTATTAGAATATACATCACATCTATTTAAACTTCCACCTTTGCCAATACCAAGCACAATGTTTTGTGCATAGTAGACCCTAGATAAATGTTTGCTGAATGAATTCTCATAATGTCTTAACTTCTACATTCATAATCACAGATCTTCCAGATGTAATTCCCACGCCATCAAGCTTCCATCTCAAAATAAAACATGCTTCCTGAGATTGTAGCAAAGGATGTTATTACTCTGAATTTAACTTTCACAATGTGGGACCAGATGCTGGGTAGCAGCTGAGCTTTCTCTGTGCCTACCAACTGTGCTGTCACTGAATGTGAAGCCAGGCGAGTTTCCATTTCCCTAAAAAGATGACTCAGTTTACATTTGTACTTACTGTACATTCCAAAAATGTACAGTATCATTTGTTTTTGAGAGGTTGATGACATTTTTCATTAATTTCTATCTCAAAAACTTTAGGTTATGGACAAAGTTCATAGCTCCAGATAATGGATAAACTTCAGATCTGATGATTATTTCTAAAAAAAAAAAACAAAAACAAAAAAACTATATAATATAAACTTATCATTGATGGAGATCTGGGGATTATCTCCAAATAATGACTATAGTCTAAATTTATAAGTAGGGGAATAGTCTAGGAAAAATCACTATAAGACAAGCCAATTAAAATTACTTTAATTGAGTAAGGAAATACTATCAAACTCAGAAAAGATAATATCTAAACTCTTTCTTTTCCTTAATAAGAATTTTTAAATTATACTGATTATGTTTTAAAGACATTTAATCCAAGATATTTAGAATTTTGCAATTTGCCATAAATATAATCAATAGCCTTATAAACTTAGAATCAATCTAATAAAAATGACAAAACATATCCATCAAGAACCAAGCAAAAATAGCCAGTGACAAAATGGCTGATTTGGTTTAAAAAAAAGAGAGAAGAAGCTTTTATTTTCTGACAGAGTTAGTTTTCAGGTAGGAGAAGCAGCACAGTGCAGTAAAAAGAGCACAGATTTGAAATCAGAATAACTTGTCCTAAACCCCTCCTCTGCCATTTTACAACCTTGGACAAATCACGTTCCCTCTATAGTCTCAAGATCTCTAGTTTTCTCATTTGTTATAAAAAGGAATTAAATTAGGTCTCTAGAGCCTTTAGCATTAAACCTAAAAGCCTATGGTTTCCATTTTATCATTCCTTTTAATATTATAACTATACAATACTTTTCAGTTACAAATTCAACATGAAATTATATTTACAAGTATAAAGTTAAATTTATTGTGAAACATTTTTAAAATGTTAAGAATATGCTCTTATCTTGATGAATTCACCTTCGCATGTAAATATCTATAAGAACTGGCTTTACAATTATATCTGTTGTTTTTTGTGTATTCCATCATTCATTTTTAATTCTTAACAGTAATAATGTGTTAGTGGCTAACAGATAATACTTTAAAGTCTGCCAAACACTTTACATTTGTTGTTTCATTTGATCCTTACAAACCCTTTTGTTAAGTCCTCTTATGATTCCCATTTTATAAAGGAGAAAATACTTCTTACAAAGGAATTACATAAACTTAACAGATCAGACTAGAAGAAAATAAGTGGATTGCCCAGAACTGCACAGTTAGTAAATTTCTGGAGAAAGATTTAAACTCAGGTGTTCTTGATGCCACTTCCACATTCTTTCCATGATGACACTGTGTAAACATAAGGTGATGTAAAAGGTTCACTACTATATCAACTCATAGATATCATCCTTTCTAGTTTTGTAGGCTTTTAGCATATATTATTTCACTTGTACTGTACAATACCTGTGTCAGGTATTGATATCTACATTTTATAAATTAAATATCTGAAACTCAGGAGCTAAAGGTCTTGTACAATTCTAGCAATAATTTCAGTTGTCACCAGACCCCAATCTTTGGCTATATAGTCAAGGCTCATAGAACTAGATCATCCTAGAGAGACATTGATAAGAATAATGATCCAGAAATACAATTATATTTCTGTAGATAGTTAAGAATTAATATTAGAACACTATGCTATGGTACTTAGTTATTTGAGTGGCTTTTAAAAATTGTTTGTATCCATCCTACTTCTCCATCCTTTATCCTTACTGGGCTTTTTTTTAATGATCTTATATTTCCTGTACAAAATCTTTTATGCCACTTCTTACATGCAAGCTATCACTAGTAATGTGCCACAGTCTACTTATGCCTACCATGTATCTTTCCATTTAATATTTACCATTAAAAAAACTTGTACAAGAAGGTTCATATGGTAGTAAAAAAAATTTTTGGTATTAGGCAACAAGAAATAATTTAATCTTGTTTTGTCATCTGGTCTTTTGGACATTCAGCAACAACCTGGATTAACCAGATCAAAATAACAGGAACTTTCAAATGAAAATTTTTTCCAGCTATCCTGCATTTTTAAGAGAGAAAAAATAAGAAGAAAACACATTAATGCTAGACACTAACCAGAGCTCTCTTCTTCCTTGCAACTTTACAAATGCAAAGTCTACAGCAATTTTGAGAAAAGCCATAAGATTTTCTCTGATGCTTAATGCCTTTTTACAAAGTCTTTGTATCAAAACATGTGAGTATAATGGAACCCACATGCACAACTCTTTGGATTTTGGGGTTGTTTTTTTTTTTTTTAACAAACTCAATTTGGGACTCATTCCATGAGTTTATATTTAATAGAAAATTTTAACATCTTATTTTGTGTTTATGATTACTCTAAGTTTATGTACCATCATCTTAAGATCAAAATATTCTTTTGTGTCTTTTTTTCTTTTTATTGAACTGCTAGAAAATGTAGCCTAGCATATGGTCAATCAATGATGTAATAGTGAGCTATGATTTCTTTTGTGAATGATTCACAAATGCTTTCATATTTCTTAACAGATTTTTGGGACCCATTCTTTTCAATAGTTTGTGCTCAAAAAACCTTTTTTCAAAAAATGCCAACAAAACAAAAAAGCACTTTTTCTTAGATCTGCAATCAAAATTTCACCACCAATTGTAATGGACAGTTCCATAAAACTGTCATTTTTCTGTGGCTTTCAAACGATTTTATTCTGAAACTGAGTTCCAGAAGTATTTTCTCTAATGTTCAGATGCCTTGGGATGTAATAAAAGCTGTTTGGCTGCAAGCCACAGCTAGCACCAAATTTGATCTGTACAACTTGATTCAGTGATGACCAAGACCCTGAATCATTAAAAAAAAAAAAAGTCATTAACTAAGTAGGAAACCCTGAAATTGAGGGAGGTTTTAAGGTAAATTACAAACAAGAAGCCAGTCAGAGTAACTTGACAGAAATAAGTCTGACAATTAGAGTTTTTTGAAATTAGAATACTATCCAAGAAGTTGCACATCATTGTTAATATAACCATAAAATGCTGGTTGTAGCTTTACAATTGGTCATTACTCTCCTCAAATGGAAAGAGCTGAGTGGGTACAAAGGGAAAGAAAATATTTTGCATTGCTAACCTTACTGCCAAGGGGTTTGGTAGATTCTATCTCACAAAATTATCCTTGGGTGCCTTGGAAGTCAAAACTTTTTACACAGATTAAGCATTTATGGCTGAAAGAAATTTATAATGCATGAAAATTGTTATTATCCTTGAACTTGCCGTAGATACAATTTGTTCATTTAATTAAGCCAAGAAAACAAATAATTACTGTACCAGTTTTCCCTACTTTCACAATACCTTATATATGAGATTTCAGATTGAAAACAGGTTTTCAGATGGATATTTGTATAAGAGAATTCCTGAATATGTAAATGTTAGAGTCACTTATATAGAAATGATAGTTGAATATATAGGTACTGATGAACTCATTGAGTCACAGACACACAGAGAGAAAAGGAGAGAGAGCCCTTATGGAGCTCTGATATACACTACAACATAAGGAGAGGAGCATCAGTAAAAGTCCTGCATAAGAAACTGAAAAAGGTCAGTGAAACCAGAAGTAGTAGGAACATCATGGCAAAGTAGTATCATAACAATTAAGGGAAAATAGTGTGTCCAGAAAGAAAAAAGAAACTTGCCAGAAAAAATGATAAAGACAAGATCATATGGGAAACATTATGCTAGGAAAAGGTTTAGGGTACAAAAAGATTAGTTCAACCAGAGGCGGCATGATTTAGTATAAGGAGCAGCAAACTATGGTCCAAGGGCCAGATCCAACAAGTAGCCTGTTTTTGTATATTGTTGTTCAGTCATGTCCAACTCTTTATGACCCTATGGACCATAGCATACTGTCCATGGTGTTTGATTAGCAAAAATACTAAAGTGGTTTGCTTCTTCCTTCTCCAGTGGATTAAGGCAAACAGAATTTATATGACTTGTCCAGGGACAATAAGTATCTGAGGCTGGATTTGAACTCCAGTTTTCCTTCCTCCAGACCCAGCACTCTTATCTATTGAACCATCTAGCTGCCTCCTGTTTTTGTATGACTGCAAAATAAGATTGGTTTTTATATTTTAAAATAATAATTTGTATTTTAAAATGTAAAAACATCTCATCTCACAAGTTATACAAAAACAGGCAGTCACTTATAGTTTGCTGATCCTGATTTAGTGAAAAGTGACAGAGTCAGAAAGTACTGGATTTGAATCTTGCCCCAAACACTTCCTAATTGTGTGATATGTAAGTAGTGTTTAAATAGACTTTATTAGGAGAAGGGATTTTTTAACAAAAGGAACAGCTTAAACAAAAACTAAATGGAAAGAGACTCACTGCCACAAGGTTAGTCACCAAGTGATATTTATTATTTGTTTTGGGAGAGGGGCAACAATTCAAAAAGATTCACTTCTAAGAGAGAGGGGTTGTTGTTTGGGAAAGGGGGAGGTTTTAGAGTTTATATTGATGGAGAAAGTACTCTTTCTGGGTCATTTGAAATATCTGAATATCATCTGACATATATTTAATAGTATGCAAAGTTATCACTATATTATGTATTATTAAGCATAAAATAGTTCATGGATGTGACTGAAGTTAGTATCATTTTTATAAATCAAATTTGATACTTTTTTCATTTTCTTGGTTAACTCTGTAGTCTCTAGATAATCATTTTCAACATATGCAGCTTTTTCTAATGAACAGTGCTAAATATACTTTGTTCTTTATCTCCCTCATATACAAATTGAAAGAAAAAAAATTGATGTTATCTTTGCAGCCATTTTTGCCTTCATCCTTATTTCCCTACTTCTTTTCCTACCTCCTTCCTCACTGGCCTGCAATTCCTGGGAGGCATATGCATGACTCAACTGGGTGGTTAAGAATTGGATCATCCTGGAGCTGAGATAGGACAGTAACTACTGAAACTGGGAATGGTGGCCCAAGGGGAGAGGAAAAATAGAACTATAATGATAATTTTGGATTTCTAGTCTCTGAGATTTGGAGAGGAAGTAAAGAGGGAAGGAAGAGATTTGGGGCTAGGGTCTTGAACCATGTTAAAAATCAGAATAAGCAGTGACACAGGTCACACCTGATGGAGAGATAGTAGATTCAGGATGTAAAATGAGATACAGATTTTGGAATAACCAATGGAAGATATGATTTTGCTTGACTTGATGCATTGATTCCGAGAGCTTTCTCCTTTTCAATTAAGGGGGGACAGAGGGTGAGTGAACTCCACAACAATGTTGGCTTCTCTGCCCTGGTTGCAAGCCAGTAGATCAGCAGAGAAGTTATAAAACATCCAACACAAACACAAAAAGTAAAGCGTGTACCCCAAAGCACCAGAGTCTCACTGGACTTAACCAGGGAGTGACTCAGCTGGATCCCAGCACAGCTATTGCTGCTTTCTGGTGTTTGGAGAAGAAGTTTAGAACTTCCTTGCCTTAAAAGCAGATCCCAACATTTTAAAAATAAGAAAAAAGGCAAAGCGAGCTCTAACTATAGATAGCTTCTATGGTGAAAGAGAAGAACAGATTTCAAACCTTGAGGAGACTAAAAGCAGACCGTCTCCAGATGAAGCCCCAAAGAGTGATATAACCTTATCTTTACCACACAAGGCTCTTTTAGAAGAAATTAAAAAGGATCTTAAAAGAGAACTAGAAGAAAAACTTTGCAAGAATGTTTGGAAAAGGCATATAACTCATTAAAAGATAGATTGGAAAAAGAAAACAACTCTCTGAAAAATAGAATATGTGAAATGGAAAAGGTAAAGGACTCCAAGGAAAACACAATTTGTAAATTGGAAAAAGGAAATAATTCTTTAAAAAAATTGTTAAATGGAAAAAATTCCATAGAAAAAACAACTCATTTAAAAATACAATTGGACAAATGCAAAAAGAAGTTTTAAAAAGTAAATAAAGAAAATAATTCATTAAAAATTACAACTGAACAAATGGAAATGAATTGACTTGATGAGGCATATACTATCATCATTACTATTCATTACTGTATTAGAAATGCTAGCTTTGGCAATAAGAGAAGAAAAAGAGATTAAAGGAATTAGAATAAGTAATGAAGAAATCAAATTATCACTCTTTGCAGATGATATGATAGTATACTTAGAGAAACCCCAGAGAATCTACTAAAAAGCTATTAGAAATAATCCACAATTTTAGCAAAGTTGCAGGATACAAAATAAATCCACATAATCATCAGCATTTTTATACATCACTAACAAAATCCAACAACAAGAGATACCAAGAGAAATTCCATTTAAAATAACCATCAATAGTATAAAATATTTGGGAATCTATCTGCCAAGGGAAAGCCAAGAACTATATGAGCAAAACTACAAAACACTTTGCACACAAATAAAGTCAGATCTAAACAATTGGAAAAAATATTAAGTGCTCTTGGATAGGTGGATTGAATATAATCAATATGACAATACTCCCTAAACTAATCTATTTATTTAGTGCTATACCAATCAAACTCCAAGAAACTATTTTACTGACCTAGGGAAAAAATGGCAATAAAATTCATCTGGAAGAACAAAAGATCAAGAATTTCAAGGAAACTAAAAAAAAAAAAAAACACCACCACAAATGAAGGTGGCCACAAATGAAGGTGGCCTCGCTGTACTAGATCTAAAACTATATTATAAAGCAGTGATCATCAAAACCATTTGGTACTGGCTAAGAAATAGACTAGTTGATTAGGTTAGGTTTGCAGGACAAAATAGTCAATAACTACAACAATCTAGTGTTTGACAAACCCAAAGACTCCAGCTTTTGGGATAAGAATTCACTGTTTGACAAAAACTGCTGGGAAAATTGGAAACTATTATTGCAGAATCTAGGCATTGTCTCAAAATAAGGTCAAAATGGGTTCATGGTCTATTCATAAAGAATGATATTATAAATAAATTAGAAGAACATAGATAGTTTACTTCTCAGACCTGTGGAGGAGGAAGGAATTTGTTACTAAAGAAGAACTAGAGATCATTATTGATCACAAAATAGATCATTTTGATTATATTAAGTTAAAAAGTTTTTGTACAAACAAAACTAATGCAGACAAGATTAGAAGGAAAGCAATAAACTGGGAAAACATTTTTACATTCAAAGCTTCTGATAAAGGCCTCATTTTCAAATTATGTAATTGACTCAAATTTATAAGAAATCAAGTGATTCTCCAATTGATAAATGATCAAAGGATATGAACAGACAATTTTCAGATGAAGAAATTAAAACTATTTCTAGTCATATGAAAAGGTTCTCTGAATCACTATTGATCAGAGAAATGTAAATGAAGACAACTCTGAGATATCACTATACACCTCTCAGATTGGCTAAGATGACAGGAAAAGATAATGACGAATATTGGAGGGGATGTGGGAAGACTGCAACACTGATACATTGTTGGTGGAATTGTGAATGAATCCAACCATTCTGGAAAGCAATTTGGAACTATGCTCAAAAAGTTATCAAACTGTGCATACCCTTTGATCCAGCAGTGTGACTACTAGGCTTGTATCCCAAAGAGATCTTAAAGAAGGGAAAGGAAACCACATGTGCAAAAATGTTTGTGGCAGTCCTCTTTGTAGTAGCTAGAAACTGGAAAGTGAATGGATGCCCATCAATTGGAGAATGGCTGAATAAATTGTGGTATATGAATGTTATAGAATATTATTGTTCTGTAAGAAATGACCAACAGAATAATTTCAGAGAGGCCTGGAGAGACTTACATGAATTGATGCTAAGTGAAATGAGCTGAACCAGGAGATCATTATACACTTCAACAACAAAATTATATGATGATCAGTTCTGATGGATGTGGCTCTCTTTAACAATGAGATGATTCAAACCAGTTCCAATTGTTCAGTAATGAAGAAAGTCAGCTACACCCAGAGAGAACTATAGGAATTGAGTGTGGACCACAACATAGCATTTCCACTCTTTCTATTATTGTTTGCTTGCATGTTTGTTTTACTTCTCAGGTTTTTTCCTTTCTTTCTAAATCTGATTTTTCTTGTGCAGCAAAATAACTATATATATATATATATATATATATATATATATATATACACACACACATATATTGGATTTAACATATACTTTAACATATTTAACATGTATTTTGGGGAAGGAGGGGGAAAGTTGGGACAGAAGGTTTTGCAAGGGTCATTGTTAAAAAATTACCCATGCATATGTTTTGTAAATAAAAAGCTATAACAATAATAATAATAAAAATTTAAAAAAGCATCAGGGTCCAAGAGGGCTTGCAGGGAGAGAATGTATTCTAACAAGATAGGCACCAACTTTTGAAAGAAACCAAAGGATGTGAATGACTGACATCTGTCCACTTTTAGTAGTTCTTGGAAATAAAACTGTGAAAGCTATTGTCATGCAAATGCCTGGTTAATGTTCCTCAGTGGAAGAGGAATATCATGGATTATAGACACTAACAAATTATTACTTCCTGACCTCTTTCAGTTTTAATTTTGGGACTTAACTCATAAATTCAATTATAAAGTTATTAAGATCCTGCAGTATTCCAGGCACTGTGTTGTTGTGACAATTGCTTTTGCATTAATTAAACTTCGAAAAGAAGTGGTAGAAGTCTGTGTTCTTCCTTTCTGTCTGTTTCCCATTTTTCAAAATTTCAGCTCGTTTCCAAAAGATCAGGATGGAACTGCTGTCATTGTCTGCCATGTTATCTTCTCGTTTTATCCTGTATTAAAATCTGATGTTTATTTTTTTCCCTTTGGCTCTGAACAGTCAGTAATATGCCTACACACAAACATTTGATTCTGAAATAAATTCTTATGTCTAATTAGTTATAAAAATATTATACACTTCAGTTTTAGGTTGGTGTTCATTATGGCCAACATTTTTGAATTTTTCCTTGAGACAGATGTGATATACAGGTTTTTCTATGTTCATTTTTTCTCATTAGAATCAGCAATGGAACTTCTGCATATGGACTCTTTGTATTTTAGTATATGCAAAAGTAATATGAGAAAGTGCCATAGAAATTTAAGAAGATGAAGTCAAATGTGGTAGCACAAACTAACAAGATACATATCCCCCCAAAAAATCAGTACTAGACATGGCATATTTTAAAGGCACCTGGACCAATATTTTAGATATATCAGAGGTGAAGATTCTAGAAGATTAGTAAAGAATATGAGTGGTACTCTCCCCTCAGCCCCCAAAAAAGAAAACACATTAGCAACTACTGAACCATATATACCCATTTTTTCATCTCTGTAAAGTTTTAATGAGACTGATCTATCTTCATATTTGGTATCATTAATGCAAATATGAGAAGAAAACAAACAGGATTTCACAGACAAATTTCCACAGCAGCCCACATCTTCACAGTCACACATTGTGGATAAGGGCAGAGAAAATCAAATCTAGCTGTGTGTAATGTGTTTATTTCTTTCAAAAAAAAAGTATTTGCTTCCATAAAAAAAATTTAACTTTAAAAGTTATCCTCAATCATGTTATAACTCCCAAATGTATGTTAAAATCATAGAAAATTATATGATGAATATGACCACCAAAATAACTTTATTTACTGGTTCTCTGAATATCAGCATCAAGGAAGGCTTAAAACAGGAAAGTATATGCTGGTCCGAGGTATCTTTCAGTATCATAAGAAACATTCTCTCTAGTCTAAATAAAAAGAAAATTCCCTATATTTGGAGAGATTCTCCTTTTCATGAAGATAATTATATGTGTGGTTTAGAGTCCCATATCACTATAAGGCCTCCTCAGAAGTAGAAATGAGATCTGTAGTTATTTATATCATTCAATAGCCTATCAGCTTGTACTACTTATTTTTTAAATTGAATTTAGTACAAATCCTTTATACTATCTATTGATATGATATATTTCAGTCCTTTTTGAGGTTTCGTGAATTAAAATCTGCCACTTATTGCTTTGTGACATTAAACAAGTCATGTAAATTCTTTGACCTTGGTATTATTATGTGTAAAATAAAGTATTTAAGTCAGATATCCTTTGGGGTTTTTATTCCAAATATATGATGTTAGGACTTAATGCCCTGTAAGGTTTTTTCAATTCTTAAATTTATGATTTTGATTTTTCTGTTATTGAGCTATAAGAGGGTTACCCAATGTGAGAGTTTCTCCATGTTTTTCCATCCTTTGCACAGCAGTAACAGCATCTCATCATAAACAGAACGCTGATGATGGTTCTGTGCTCTCCAAAAAAAGAAATCATTCATCATAATGCAGTTTCTTCATCTACCCATCCAGTTACTTCAACATAATTTAAAAACTACCTCTTTATTTCTTGGATGCTTCTCTTATCTTTTCACAAAATACTCCCACTTAAGGCCCTCCAACACTCTTGCTCTTTGGAAATAACTAGTGAATATTTTATTGCCTCATCAATCTTATACTCCTTTTCCAGATTAATATCAAAAATTATCTCCTTGTTTATATGTATGCATTTAATAATGTATCCAGAAATTATTGTGGATTCAATACTTATAAGAGATGCTATCAAAATTTACTACTATAATTGTATTCTTCCTATAGTGTTTGGCAGAAACCAAGTCTGGTTAATTGATATGTGGAGGAGGCAAAAGGCAATTGTGGGTTTGTTTTTGGTTTTGGTATTTTTGGTTTTTGCTAAGAATATCCTTATCTGGTTTTTCATGAAACAAAATAAACTTCCAAACTATATCATATAGACATTGACTTTACAATCTATAATTACAGTGATGGTATAGAATTAGCAAGTTTACATCTTGTAATTGATAGAATGAAAATCTGCTTGGTAATAAGAAAGATAAGACTTTTCCATTTTCATATAATGACCTTTTCATCACTTCAATAACAAAGTTTTTTTCATTATACTAAAAATCAGTTTCTCATCAAGCAAATACATTACAAGCAGTTTCTGGAAACTCACATCAGATAAGCACTGCTATTAAATAATCAGAATTTCCAAAAAAGAGTAACAATGTATTCTGGAATTAGTTGTCTACTTAGATTCTTGGAATAAATTAAATTATAGATATGACCAATAATATAAAACCAAAGAAAACATGACCAGAAATATCCATAATCATTTTAAATCCTATAAAATTGGACTAAGTACTATACTATATAATGATACTATAAACATTGGTTTTACAAGTACCTCAGAGTATTATAAATATATAAACAAAACATTAAAAACACAACTCCAGAGAATTGTAAATCTAACTTATCAAAAACTCATATATTAGTTACAAAAACAATTCATAGTGAATGATTATTATTGCCTTCTTAGAATTTGAATTTGGAAGAATTCTTAAAATTTGGAAGAGTATACGAGGTTTTGTTGTGTTTTTGCTTTTTAGAGATTACTTGGGTGTCATTTCTCTTAGAAAAGACAAAGTATCACAGGAAGTTTGAATTGCTTCCCTATTCTTTTTTGGATAACTTTTCTTTTAAAAATATATTTTTTAAATTTTATAACATTCCCTCTGACAAACAAGTGTTCAGAATCACATATGTGTGTTTATATGACACATACACATATGCGTGCATCCATACATATAAATATGTGTATTTGTTTATATATATGTGTGTGTATGTGTGTATATATAAAACTTTGAGGTAATTTTTTCTTTGTTTATAAATATGTTACAATAAATTTTTCTTTTTTATTATGTGGTAGGGATACATTTTTTTTAAATAGTGGAAAACATGCTACAGATGTGAAATGTTGAATCTATATTGAGATGAAGTCACTATAATAAGTGAGGTCACTGTACTAAGTTTTACTTAGATCTTCTACTTTGAACAAGAAGTCTCTCATGAAGTTGAAGTAATTTGTAAATTTTATAATATAGAAACAAAACATAAAAAAATTTCAGAAAAGAATCATCCCTATTACCCAAGAGCATATTTTGAAATTGAATTTATTTTATTATTCTTGATAAGAATAGGCAAACATGATCTAATAAATATCTAAAGAGGTTTCTTAAGATCTCTTTTGTCCTTTTATAAATAATAATAACAATAATAAATAATGTTTCTAATTTTTATAATTTATCAAACAACAAGTTGTAACAAAACTTTATTATAATATGTGTCAGATTCAGTCTATAAGCCATGTCTTTTTTGGATTATATTCAGATATTTTTAATGATTGTATAAGAAGTGTCCAAGTAAGTCCAAAGGGAACCTCATTATAACATCATAACATTAATTATAACATTGTTTCACTTATAATGTGGTCCCATAGCAAGGACAGTACTCATTCAATATTCCGTGAATATCTAGTAAGAATTGAGACTGGGCAAGAGATTAGACGAAAGTACTGAAGAAAATAAGACAACATCTTAGTCCTCAAGTAGCTTAAATTCTAATAGATGTTATAAAATTCTATTTTATATTTAATTAGAGAATACAAAATTATATACTGTTAGACAAGGAAGAGATTTCTTCCAGCATGCAAGCATGCCATGGAAGAGATTAGCATTAGATTGAAGTCTTTAAGGAGAAAGATTTCAGTAAGTGAAACTGGGAATGATAATTTATTCCAAGGCCTCTTGAGAATTATCTACTATTGTAGGGGTATATTCCGTTCCAAAAATCATTTATTAAACGCTTCTTGTATTCAAGGTTCTGGGAATGCAAAGAGGAAATGTCTTTCACAGTATCTGTCTTCAAAAAGTGTATAATCTTGTGGAGTAGGTAGGACACAAAATATACATCACTATAACTGATGTGGGATAGAACATGTTTAACTGGGCATAGAAGAGACAGTTTCATAGAAGAAATAGTATCTAAAAGGATTTCAACAAATGGAAATAAGGCATATCCTGTGTAAATGCACAAAGTTGGGAAATACCAGACTAAGACAGGGGAATAGCCAATTGTCTAGTTTAGCTGAAAATGTAGGTTGAGGTCAGATTGTCAAGAATCTTAAATGCTAGGCCAAGAAATTTATATCTTACCCTAAAGATCTTTGAGTAGAATAGTGACATTGTCAGATATGTGCATTAGGAATATTATTTTGGTATCTATATGAAGGATAGATTAAAAAGAAAACAACCTAAATTTAGGGAGAATCATTAGAAGGGTATTATAGTCTTCCAGGTGAGAGGCATTTAATTGTTCTTTTTAACAAAAAAAATTAATTAATAATTCTTGTTAACCTCATGGAGAAGTGGAGAGTACTGTAATAATTTTGTAAGTAAAGAAGGGATAGGTTGGAGAGTTGTTATGGAGAAAATTATGGGAGCAAAAGGGAAGGGAAGTTAAAAATTACTATCATTCCAATTCTGGGTAACTAGAAAAATATTGATACCATCAATGGAAACAAAAAAGATACATTAACTGTATTCTTGGCTCAACAGGCTAAGCCAGGATTAGAATAAAAAGAGGGTATTTTAGATATGGGGTACATGTTGGCAAAAGTGTCATGGTAGAAAAATAAGTGACTAAATTTTACTATGGTGTAGAATATGGAGAAGGGACAATAATTAAGTGTTATGGAGAAGGGGCAATAATTAAGTGTTATGGAGAAGGGGCAATAATTAAGTGTTATATTGAGATCCATTGTGTTTCCATGTGTTTGAGAGAAATGTGCAAAAGAGAGAAATTGGGAATAATTTAGGGACATTGGTATAGTGGGGAAAAAATTATCTTTGAAGGCAAAGGACCTGGGTTCAAATCCTCCCTTAGTGATTTTGGATTAAACATCTCTCCAGTTAGATCTCACTTTGTTCATCTATAAAATAAGAATGTTTGCCTAGATGATCTTTAAGGTTTCTTTTAGTTCTACATATATATCAAGTAAGTAAATTTCTAAAAAAAAAAAAACAAAAATTAAAACCACTGAAATTGGGCTATACTTGTGAAGAAAGCTACTTATGAAGATCCTTCAGTTATAATGGTAATAAATCACAAACCTATACTTATGGCTTTATCACATTCAGAGTTGTTATTAAATCCAAAAACAATTCAGATTTTAACAGTCTGTTTTTCATAAACAACATTATGGCTAGTAGCAAGTAAACCAATGTATGTCATTAGGAATAATGATCTTTGTTTCACTCTGTCTTACAGATGACACAAAACTGGGAGTGGTAGTTAATATGGTGAATGATAGAATCTGCATTTAAAAAGTTTTTGACTGGCAGGAATGATGAGCTGATTTTAATATGAAGAAATGCAAAGTGTTACACTTATAAGCCTCTTAATTACAAAAATACTGAATAAGGGAGTCCTGAATAGAGGGTTGCAGAAAGAAAGAAAGAAAGAAAGAAAGAAAGAAAGAAAGAAAGAAAGAAAGAAAGAAAGAAAGAAAGAAAGAAAGAAAGAAAGAAAGAAAGAAAGAAAGAAAGAAAGAAAGAAAGAAAGAAAGAAAGAAAGAAAGAAAGAAAGAAAGAAAGAAAGAAAGAAAGAAAGAAAGAAAGAAAGAAAGAAAGAAAGAAAGAAAGAAAGAAAGAAAGAAAGAAAGAAAGAAAGAAAGAAAGAAAGAAAGAAAGAAAGAAAGAAAGAAAGAAAGAAAGAAAGAAAGAAAGAAAGAAAGAAAGGAAAGAAAGAAAGAAAGGAAAGGAAGAAAGGAAGAAAGGAAGAAAGAAAGAAAACAAAAGAAAAGGAAAAAAAAAAAAAGAAACACTCTAAGGCCTAAGCCTTTTAGTCAACTTCTGGCTCAACAACGCTAACAGTGTAATGTAGCAATCAATTAAGCTAATGCAGCCTTAGACTACTTTAATAAATGTGCAGTGTCTGGAATAAGAAAGTTTGGTGCTACATTTTAAGAGGGTCACTGACAAGAAGAAACATGGCCAGGGAGACAAATGAGAATTTTAAGATAACACAAAGCAATGTCCCAACATGAGGGTCATTTGAAAGGATTTTGAGTGTTTACGCTAAAGAAGATACTATGGGTTCTCAGGCTGCTCACCAAACTGCGTATAAAAAGGGTAGAAGGGAGAGGATAATTACCATTTTGAAGGATATGGCTGCTCTTGATTGGAATGATTAAACTTATTCTACCTGACTCATTATGGTAGAATGAGGCTAAGAGAAGAGATAGCTTAAACTAAAAGTTTTCCTAAAGTGTATGAGCTACTTTATGTATTTAGTAATAACTGAAGGCCAGTAATGGTTCCTATAAAGCATGGTGTCCTAGACTTGGGCTCATTGATTATTCTCTACTTCCACCAACTTAAAGATATTAAACACTGGGTTAGACCTACTGTGTTACTTAAATATTTGTATGATAATAATAATAATAACTGATTTTGATATAATGCTTTAAAGTGTGCAAAGCTCTCTGCACATATTCTCACTTGAGCTTCATTGCTACCCTGTGAAGCTGATACAAATATTATTGTACCTATTTCACCAATGAAGAAAATGAAGCTGAATTTGGGAAAGTAACTTGTTCACAGTCACATGAACCCCAAAATATAAGACAGATTCTGAATGTCCAAAACTTAGTGTTCTCCCATGCCAGACTTGTAAAGCTGTCTAAAACATGACATGTCAAGGGACATAAGAGGGGAAAGAATTCATATCTCTAATGGGGCAGTTAAGTGGTCCAATGGATAGATCAGTGGGGAAAGAAGAAGACTTCTCTTCCAGAGTTCAAATCTGGTCTCAGACATTTCCTAGCTGTGTGATCCTGGGCAAGCCACTTAACGCTGTTTGCCTCAGTTTCTTCATCCATAAAATCATCTGGAGAAGGAATTGGCAAATCACTGCAGTATCTTTGCCAAGAAAATCTCAAATGGGATCGCAAAGAATCAGGACTGACTGGACCTAAATGACTGATCAACAAAAACAACAAAATTGAGGGACCAGGAAATAGGCCAGTATGGCTGGAATATAAAGTACATGAAAAGGTTGGAAGAATTGGAAAAAGTTTTTTTCTAAACTATAGATTTTGTATTTGTTCCTAAAGGTAAAAGGGAGCCATTGACACTTGAGTAGGGAGTTAACATAGCCAAACCAATTTTTTTATTAAAGTTTTTTTTTAATTTTCAAAACACATGCATAATTTTTCAACATTGACCTTTGCAAAATCTTCTGTTTTGAATTTTCCCCTTCTTCCTCTCACCCCCCCAATGGCAAGTAATCCAATATATATTATACATGTTAAAATATGTGTTAAATCCAATATATGTAAATGTTTATACTAGTATCTTGCTGCACAAGAAAAATCAGATCAAAAAGGGAAAAATGAGAAAGAAAACAAAAATAAAAGCAAACAACAACAACAAAGAGAGTGAAGATGCTATGTTATGATCCACATTCAGTTTCCACAGTCCTTTCTCTGGGTAAAGATGGCTCTCTTCATCACAAGATCATTAGAACTGGCCTCAGTCATCTTATTGTTGGAAAAAGTCACCTCCATCAGAATTGATCATCATATACTTTTGCTATTGCCATGTACAATGATTTTCTGATTTTGCTCATTTCACTTAGCATTAGTTCATGTAAGTCTCTCCAGGTCTCTCTAAAATCATCTTGCTGATCATTTCTTATAGAACATAATAGTCCATTACATTTATATGCCATAACTTATTCAGCCATTCTCCAACTAATGGGCATCCACTCAGTTTCCAATTTCTTGCCACTACAAGAAGGGCTGCCACAAACATTTTTGCACATGTGGATCTTTTTATGATCTCTCTTGGATACAGACTTAGTAGAAACAGTGCTGGATCAAAGGGTATGTATGTACCATTTGATAGCCTTTTGGGTATAGTTCTAAATTACTCTCTAGAATGATTGAATCAGTTCATAATTCCACCAGCAATTCATTAGTGTCCCAGTTTTTCCACATCCTCTCCAACATTTACTGTTATCTTTTATTGCCATCTTAACCGATCTAAGAGGTATAAGGTGATATCTCAAGAGTTGTCTTAGTTTACATTTATCTTGTCAATAGTGATTTAGAGCATTTTTAATATGCCTGGAATTGGTTTTAATTTCTTCATCTGAAACTTTGTCTATATTCTTTGGCAAGTTATCAGTTGAGGAATGACTTGTATTCTTATACATTCGATTCAATTCTCTATATATTTTAGAAATGAGGCCTTTTTCAGAAATACTGGCTATAAAAAAAAATTTCCCACTTTTTTGCTTCCTGCCTAATCTTAGCTCCATTGGTTTTGTTTGTGCGAGAACTTTTTAATTTAATATAAAAAAATTATCCATTTTTCATTTCATAATGTTCTCTAGTTCTTCTTTGCTCATAAATTCCTCCCTTCACTACAGATCTGAGAAGTAGACTATTTCTTGTTCTAATTTGTTTATAGTATCATCCTTTATGTCTAAATCCTGAATCCATTTGACCTTATCTTGGTATAGGGTGTTAGATGTTGGTCAATGCCCAGTTTCTGCCATACCGTTTTCCAGTTTTCCCAGCAATTTTTATCCATTAGTGAATTTTTACCCCAAAACTTTCCTTTCGGTTTATCAAACATGAGATTACTAGAGTCACTCACTAATGTATGTTATAAACATAACCTATTCCACTGATCCACTACTCTATTTCTTAGCCAGTACCAAATGGTTTTAATGACCACTTCTTTATAATATAGTTTTAGGTCTGATACAGTTAAGCAACATTCCTTTGCATTTTTTCATTAATTCCCTTAAAATTTTGACCTTTTGTTCTTCCAAATGATTTTATTTTTTCTGGCTCTATGAAGTCATTTCTTGGCAGTTTGATTAGATGGCACTGAATAAATAGATTAATTTAGGTAGAATTTTCATTTTTATTATATTAGTTCAGCCTACCCATGAGCACTTGATATTCTTCCAGTTGTTCCGAGTCAACTTTATTTGTGGGAAGTGTTTTGTAATTGTGTTCATATAGTTCATGGTTTTTGTTTTGGCAGGCAGACTCCCAAATATTTTATATTACCTACAGTTATTTTAAATGGGGCTGTTCTTTTTATGTCTTGCTGCTGGACTTTGTTGATAACATATAGAAATGCTGATGGTTTATGTGAGTTTATTTTATATCCTGCAACTTTGCTGAAGTTGTTAATTGTTTCTAGTAGTTTTTTGTTGATTCTCTAGGATTCTCTAAATATACCATCAAATTATCTTGACAGATGATTTAAGAATAAATTGGAGTGTGAAAAGACAAGACAATGAGAGTAACTAGATGACTATTGCAGTTGTCTAGTCCAGATGAGAGGTGATAAGGGTCTGAATCTAGGTGGGTAACTCCATAAATAGAAAGAAAAAGATATATACAACAGATTTTTGGAAGGTAGAAATAATAAGATTTGCTAACAGATTGGATATGTATAGTAAGTGAAAGTGAGGGATTTAGAATAATAACAGAGGCAACTGGAAGAATAGTAGTACCCTCAACAATAAAAAGGAATTTTAGAAGGCAGGAAGATTTTTAGGGAAAGAGAGCCAGTTCTGTTTCAGATACATTGAAATGGAGATGCCTATAAATCATCTAATTTGAGATGTCCAAAACAGATACTGATGCCTGATACGATCTCAAGAGGGATGTTAGAACTGAATATATCTGAGACTCATACATGTAGAAATGTTCGTTGAAATGATGGAACTTGATGAGATCACCAACTCAGAATAAAAAAAAAAGAAGAAGAGCAGACAAGATGGAAATTTGGAGCCCACATAAATTTTAAAAAATATTATAGTACTATGGGATGGTCACTGGCCTGGAAACAAAGGACTTGTATTGATGCTTATCATCTGTGTGACTTTGGCCAAATTGATTCACTTCCCTGGACCTCAATATCTTAATTTGCTAAATTATGGACTGCATAAATTAGTTCAGATGTTTTCTTAGGATCTTTTTAGCTCTTGATCTATGAACCTGTAAAGGATATTCAGCAGAAATCGTCAGGCAGATAGGATGGG
The DNA here is from genome assembly GCF_048593235.1 of Sminthopsis crassicaudata. NCBI lineage: Eukaryota > Metazoa > Chordata > Mammalia > Dasyuromorphia > Dasyuridae > Sminthopsis > Sminthopsis crassicaudata. Next base: position 469,536,237 of record NC_133619.1, read on the forward strand.
GCTCACAAGAGAACAGTATCAGACAGAGAACAGATAATTAGGAATGTCAAATATTGTCAAGGAATCAAAGAAAATAAGGACCAAGAGAGGGCCGTTACATTTGGCAAGTAAGAGATCATTAGTAACTCTGCAAAGGGCAATATCAATTGAGTAATGAGCTTGAAAGCCAAATTACAGAGGACTTAGAATAAATAGAAAGGAAGGGGAGACCACAAGTATAGAGAGCTTTCTCAAGGAATTTAGTACTAAAAAAGAAGAGAGAGATAAGGTGATAGTTAGCAGGAATGCTTAGTTCAGTTGAGGATTTTTTAAAGGATGAGAAAATCCTAAAACTGGGTGTAAGCAGCCTAGTAGATGGGGAGAAAGTAAGAGAGGAAGAGCATAGAGCAGACAATCTGCAGAAGATAGAATGAGTGGGATAGGTCCATGTGAGATGAGCAGATAGAAAATGGGAAGCAAGTCTTTGTAAATGGCCTCAATTTGTGTGTGTGTGTGTGTGTGTGTGTGTGTGTGTGTGTGTGTGTGTGTGTGAAGTATGCGGAAAGTCCTCAGTTGAGGTGAGTAAGGAGAGGTAATGTCGGAAGCTTGGATAGAGATGAGAAAGTCTGAAATGGTGAAGAGTGGGAGAGTGAAGAGACAAGTAAAAAATAGGATGTCGGGCCTTGCTAAATATCAGCCACACCCATTCAGGCTTCTCTTAGTACAGCATTGAGCTAGAGAGGAAAAAATAGGAAAATAAGAATTCTTATTCACAAAAAAAGAAGCTATCTACTAAAAGAAATTTTGTGAATTGCTTTGCCAGGCATAATATGCCTTGTCAACTGGAGCAGTGAGTCATCTGGTTTGTGGACGAAGGCCAACTCTAAATAAAACATCATCTAATTTCAACTATGCTTCAAGTCAGCTATGGTGCCTCCTTCCAGCCATAGGACTATGGCTTTAACAGACCATTTAACAGGACTATTAGACTTTTTAAATCACAAGTCCTACAAAGCAAAAATGTCAGATTGGATAAAATTATTGGAAGTACCTATAATTTTTATTAGCCCTTCAATAACAGAAACAAGGAATTATATAAATATACTTTGGGCCTATTTCAACTCCCTTTTGAACTACATCTGAATATATTTCTAGTAGGTTTAAAGGAACTAAAACTAATTCAGGATCCTGTTTTGATTATTCCAGGAATAGGTTTGAGGACATGGTAGAGTGAGAACACTGGCCTGGGAGACAAGGCTAAAAGTTCCTCTAGACTTCATTTTTCTTCTCTGTAATATAAGGATATTGGACAAGATCATCTCTGTGATCCCTTCTCTGTTCCCTGATCAACTTTACTGAGGGATTACTATGTTTCCATGAATCAAAATGTTTCCCTGCTTCCCCATTTGGTTTCCTCAAAGGTCAACTAAAGTTACTTGTTTTCCCATCCTATTTTATCTGATCACCCAATGAATTTTGTAAGGCAGGTTCCAATTAATCAAGGACATCTCTTAATCACTTGGAGCTTGCCATTGAAAACTTAAGACAAATGTACTAGTTAAGTTTTATTAAAGTCCTACTGCATCCACCATGTTTATGCTCACTAATAAAATATCTGCTTTAAAAGAACTATTTTGCTCCTTGAAAATATTAACCATTCAACAAACACTTAGCATCTGTTTAGCATTCCTTAGCACCATGCTAAATACTAGGAGCTATTACCTAGAAAGATAAAAATGTGTCTGGCTAACTAAAGTATTTTCAAGACAATTGGTAATGGCCTGAACTTTTATCTTGCCCTGGACTTCGATGACTCTGAAGGCTGAGTATTTTGCTTAGTTTTGCCTCACTTAAATCCAATTCACTCACAAGTCAAACAACATCCTCCTGATGTCATTCATCCTCTTTGAGGATGAGGGATGAAGAACAGAACAGAAGGTAATTTAAAGAGAAAAACAGTCTCCCTTGAGGAGCAAATGAGTCTAGTGGTACTTCGTCTGAAAACTCAAAAAACAAATACTGATATATAATAGAAGTCTATCTCTTAGAATCCCTGGCTACTTTCAGTCAGAAATTGATTCAGATATCATTACCTGCTTAGAAACTTTTCCAGCCCCTTCCCTCTCCCAACAGCTATTATCTTCCCCTTTATGGATACTCAAAAGATATTTTGTCTTCATATATCTTTTACATACTTATTAATAATTGTAATAGCTAGCATTCATACTTTAAAGTTTGCAAAGTACCTTACATATATAATCTCATTTAACTTTTGTATATGTTGTCTCCTTATTAAAGTGTAAGTCACTTCAAGACATTAACTCTTTTCACTTTTTGCTTTGTGTGAGAAATGCTTCATACATACTTATTAATTGATTGAAAGCACCTGCCAGAGTTTGTACTCCACTGGCATCGCCTTCAAAAGTACAGGGTCATCTCCACTTAAACATGATGCTTTGGCACAGAACTTAGAATTGCCTCAGATATTTAAGTCCTTTGTGCCTCAGTTTCTTCATCTTCAAAATTGTGATAATTTATTATGTACTTACTAGTTTTGTGACTCTGCGCAAGTCATTTTACTTCTGTCTGCCTTGGTTTCTTCATCTGTAAAATGGGAATCATGTCATTCACTTCCAAAGTGCTCATACATATTATCTCAGCATAAAAAAGGGGAAAAGACCCACATGTGCGAAAATGTTTATAGCAGCCCCTTTTGTAGTGGCAAGGAATTGGAAACTAAGTAGATGCCCATAAGTTGGAGAATATGGTATATATGGAATATGGTATAAGTTATGGTATATGCATATAATGGAATATTATTATTCTGTAAAAAATGATCCAGTAGGATGATTTCAGAGAGGCCTAGAGACTTACATGAACTGATACTAAGTGAAGTGAGCAGAACCAAGAGAACATTGTACACAGCAACAGCAAGATTATATGATAATTAATACTGATGGACATGGCTCTTTTCAACATTGAGGTGATTCAGGCCAATTCCAAAAGACTTGTGATGGAAAGTGCCATCTGCACCCAGAGAGAGGACTGTGGGAAGAATGTGGAACACAGCATAGTATTTTTACCTTTTTGTTATTGTTTGCTTGTTTTTTTCTCATTTTTTCCCTTTTTGATCTGATTTTTCTTGTACAACATGATAAATGTGGAAATATGTTTAGAAGAACTGCACATGTTTAATCTATATTAGACTGCTTGCTGTCTTGGGGAAGGGAAAACAAGGGAAGAGAGGGAAAAAATTTGGAACACAAGGTTTTGCAAGGGCTAATATTGAAAACTATCTTTGCATGTATTTTAAAAATAAAAAGATATTTAAAAATAAATATTATCTCATTTATCTCAAAGGGTTTCTGTGAAGATCAAATATTAACATAATTAAAACACTTTGCAAATCTTAGAGCACCAAATAAATGCTAGCTAGTTGTTTATCTAGGCCTGTGATATATAAGGACTTTTTTATGAAGAAACCTCCTTTTTCAATATAGGAGGATATATTTGCTTTGCAACTTATAATTTTATAGTCACCTGGGAATCCAAATAGGCTGTAACTTGCCCAGGTCATAAAATCAATGTGTTTTAGAGGCAATATTTGAAACCAGGACTTCCTGGCACAGAGACAAGATCTCTATCTATTATACCATGGTTCCTCTAATTCTACGTTTTTCATGTTGCATATTTCAGTGGAAAGAATTCTTGGATTTTGAATCCCATTTCTTCTATTTGTTAGGTTGTGATCTTTATAAAGTATTTCATTTCTTAAATCTTCCGGTTTTTTCACCTGTAAAATAAATTCAGTTCAAAATAGAGTCCCTCTATAGCTCCTTCCTTCTTTCAATTTGTGATCTACATGACTCTGTGACCTTGGCTTGCTGTATTATGATCATTCAATTAGAGTTAAAGACCAACATGAAGGAAATGCTGTTGTAGAGTTCCAAGAGCCCAGGAGTGTTTAAATAAGAGATAATAACTTCAGAATTCTATATACAGGATTCAGTGTATCCTATGTATGATAACAGTTTTTAGGCATCAATAATTGAAAACTGTTCCAAGATTTTGAGAACCTTTCATACAGTGACTATGATCATAGGAATTCAGGAAAGCCCCATCCCTTTCACACATTAATAAGTTTCAAGCAGTACCTTTGGCAATGAAAGTTTTACAAAATGGTAAAAATTTACCAGAAACCAGAGGACTTTTGAGGTCTCATCCAGCTCTAAAATTTTATGACTCTATGGAACACCATAAGGATTCTAATTAAATGGAATGTTTTTTGGCAAAAGTTAGAGAAGGAAAATATTTTCAGAGAAGAACAAATAGAATGATCAGAGTTCTACAATGTTTTCTTGGCATAAGTATAACAGAGTAAAGAGGTGAATTTTTTTTTAATTACACTCTCTTTAAAAGAAAAAAGTGGCTCATAAAGCTAGAAGGGTCTCCATCAACAAATTCAAATCAGCAATCATTTTTTGTCTATTATGTGCTAGGCATTTATTATCTATTATGTGATAAGCATTGAGAATGCACCAAAAAAAAAAAAAACCAGTCTCTTCCCTCAAGTAGCCCACCATCTAATGGGGAGACAGCATGCACACAGCTGTGTAGGCAACATACAATTGGAAACACTATTGACATAATGGATAGAGTACCAGACATTGAATCAGGAAAACCTAAGTTCAAATCTATCCTTAGATACTTAATAGCCATGTGACCCTATCTAAGTCATTTTATCATTGCCTGCCTCAATTACTTCATCTGGAAAATGGTCTTAATTATATTATCTACCTCCCAGGCTTGGTGTAAAGATTAAATGAAGTAATAGTTTCAAAAATGTTTGTTGTTATTATTATTACTATTATTATATATAAACAAGATATATATAGAGAGAGAATCAATTTCAGATATATAGGTATATAGAGAATCAAATATATAGAATTGATCATGTACAAAATGAAGAAGTTGTACTAGGCAATCTGCAAGGCCCCCTTCGGTTCTAAAACTGATTGCCAAAGTAAAGAGAATAAAGATAGAAAAAAGAGGAAGGAATCTTGAAGGAATGCCTAGATAAAGAGAATAAGGAAAAGATGAGGTGACTGAGAAAGGAATAGGTAGGAGGAACAGAGAGGCAGAAGAAAACTAGGATACTATAAAGTCTCTGAAGTGATGGAAAGAGAATATTTAATAGGAGAAAATGGTTAATAGTTTCAAAAGATAGAAAAAGGTTAAGGAGAATAAGAATTGACAAAAGTCATTGGATTTTTTTTCACTGGTGACCTTAGAACAATTTCAGTAGATCAGTAATGATGGAAGCTTGGCTACAAAGATATAGAGCATGAGTTGTGGAAAAAATGGAGGCAATGGATAGAGACAATTCTTTCACAATTAGCAATGAAAAGGAGGAGAGAAATGGGATGAAAGCTAAATTGGTTGAGGGATCAAGGTTTTTTTTTTCTTTTTAAAGAAGTGTGGAGATCTAAGAATATTTCTGTAAACAGATTGAAAGAATAGTGGAGAGAGGGGAATTAAAGATGCATGGATGTGGGAGGATTACTGTAAGAACAAGGACCTGGAGGAGGCAGGAAGGAATGGAATCAAGGGTACAGTAAATGGAACAGAGGTTCTGAGCCCTTCTTTTCTGTGACAAGGAGAAGGAGAGAGTGGGTGATAATGCTTAGAGATTTGGAAAAATAGCAGAGGGTGGCTTGGGAAGCTCTCATTAACTGGACTTAATCTTCACCAAAGTAGAAGGCTGAGTCATACAATGAAGATGGAATATAAGGTGTTACAGGTTTAGAATTGAAAGGGGCCTTGCAGGTTGCCTAGCACAGCTTCTTCATTTTGTACACGAAGAATTTTTGGTTCCTTTATGACTGGTTCATTCCCCCTGAGATTACCTCCAATTGATTCTATATTATCCTTGAATCTTTAGGTGCCATTACTTCAGATCCTCTATCTCTGGCTCTGTTCTCTCCTCCAAGCTCTAGATCCATATCTCCAACTGTCTTTAAGAATTTTCCATCCAAACTGAGTGGATGCCCATCAATTGTGGGATAGATGAATAAGTTGTGATATTTAAATATTCTATTGTTCTATAAGAAATGGATACTATTGTTATATAAGAAATGATGAGCATAAATATGTTGTGTTATAAGAAATTATTCCAGAAAATTCTGGTAAGACTTACATGAAACTGATGCTGGGTGAAGTGAGCAGAACCAAGAAAACATTGTACACAATAACAGCTAGATTGTGCACTGATCAACTATGATAAATTTAGTTTTTCTCAGCAGTGATCCAAGAGAATTTAAGTAGACTAGGGGTGGAAAATGCCATTTGCATCCAGAGAAAGAATTATGGAGACTAAATGCAAATCAAAGCATACTATTTTCATCTTTTTTGTTTCATTTTTTTCTTGTTATTTTTGTTCTGATTTTTCTTTCACAATATGATTAATATGCAAATGTTTTAAATGATTGTACATGTAAAAAAATTTAATTTTTCCACCCACATAGTTCAGCAGCATCTCAAACTCAATATGTCCAAAACTGAATTTATCATTTCCCCTCAACACTGCTCCTCTTGACTTCTACTATGTTTGCCAATCATAGCACTTCTCTCATTATTTTCATTTTCAAGACCCTACTGTCTTAAACTCTTCCTTTTTTCTCATCTCATATATCCAATTAGTTTCAAAGACCTATAAATTCTACATTTATAACATCTTCAGTAATTTCCTCTATTCCCATTCCCACTTCTGAAGATAGGTCCTCAGTACTATTTAGATAGATTTTTTTTCAGTAGTTTCCTGGCTGATATTTTTGTTTCCATTCTCCTTCCTACTTTAGTCTTTCATGTCCTGCCAGACTAATCTTATTTATCAATAGATCTGTTCATGTTATTCCTCTGCTCAAAAATATACTTCAGCTGTATGTTAGCCCATCAGTAAAGTCCATAATTCTTTTGCTGGTATTCAAGACCCTCTATAATTGGTAGTTATTTGTCCAGCTTTATCTTTTATAAATTGATTCGGCCAGTCAAATTGAACTATACTTGGATGTCCTGAATAAGACCATCCTTTTCCCCTCTGTCTTTGGTCATATTTTTGCCTATACCTTTTTACTTATTTAGCATATTTTATTTCCTATTCTTTGCCTGGTGAAGTCCAACTTATTTTTGGAAACTAAGTGAAATGCTACCTTTTCCTTGAAGTCTTCTTGATGGCCCCAGCAGTGAAAGCCCTTTGACTTCACATAACACTTGGTTCCTCAATTTCTTGAACATATGTAGATTTAACAATTATAGTTATCTATATCAGTATCTTGTCCTATAGATAGACAAATAACACTCATGATATACTCTCCATTGCTTCAGGAACTGAACTTAGGAGTGATTGCTGATTAAAGAGGAAAGTGGCTTTTTATACCATACCTCTCCTCTGCTAGCCAACTATTGTTTTTAATGTTCCACTGTAATCCTGCCTAAGTTGCTTCATAATGATACTATTTTTAGAACTATTGCAGAAAACAAGAAGTTCAACCAACCATTATTTACTTCTGAAAAACAACGGAATTACTTTTTAAGGTTCACTGCAGGACCAAAACGGACATCTGCTCCTATTTCCACACCTTTACAGTCCTGTCACCACCCATGGTATATCCAACAGTTAACCCAGATACCTGAAGGAACCAGGCAATCTGCATCACTCATGACATGAGACATTCAAAATCAGCTTCACCAAATGGCTTTTTAAAGTATCTTAACAAGTGATTGACAGTGGTGAATGTCAGCTTTTTTTTTTTTCCTTCAGAGAGGTAAATTATAATTTGATGAAATTTGTGATTGCTTTAAGCATTCCTCATTTCTGGTTTTCTTTTCCAAGTAAAATGAGAACAGTAGCCAGCCAGGGGTTACCAAAAACTGAAAATATGACTGTTTGGGAAAAGGTTTGAAAAGAAAGGAGGGCAAGACTAGTGAAGATTAACAGGAAGGCGCGGGAGTGTGAAATCCTTAAGACTGGTTCTTTCCAGATTATCATCTAATGTCATTGAATATAAGCAGTTTTGTTTCAAGAGACGTAAGATTCTCTTATTTAATTTTTAAATTGGGCTTCTGGACTTTTGTTTTCTCCTAAAGATCTAGGAGACATTGAGGACCTTCTCAAAGTCTGAACTGAACTAATTATCTCCTAACATGTACAATTTTATCTTTACTATTTTTTTAAAGTAAAAAAAAAAAAAAATACATGCCTGCTTCCTGGCTCTAGAATGCTGTATTTTATTTTTTTTTAATTTTAAGATTTTTATATTAATTTTATAATTATACATTTTTGACAGTATATATGCATGAGTAATTTTTTGTAACATTATCCCTTGTATTAATTTTTCCAGATTTTCCCCTCCCTCCCTCTACTCCCTCCCCTAGATGACAGGCAATCTCATACATTTTACATGAGTTACAGTATAACCTAGATATAATATATGTGTGTAAATCCAATTTTCTTGTTGCATGTTAAATATTGGATTCCGAAGGTATAAGAAACCTGGGTAGATAGTAGTATTAATATTTTACATTAAATTCCCAGTGTTCCTTCTCTGGGTGTAGTTGTTTCTGTCCATCATTGATCAATTGGAAGTGAGTTGGATCTTCTTTATGTTGAAGATTTCCACTTCCATCAGAATACATCCTCATACAGTATTGTTGTTGAAGTGTACAGTGATCTTCTGGTTCTGCTCATTTCACTCAGCATCAGTTCATGCAAGTCTCTCCAAGCCTTTCTGAATTCATCCTGCTGATCATTTCTTACAGAGCAATAATATTCCATAGCCTTCATATACCATAATTTACCCAACCATTCTCCAATTGATGGACATCCATTCATCTTCCAGTTTGTAGCCACTACGAAAAGAGTTGCTGCAAACATTTTGGCACATACAGGTCCCTTTCCCTTTAGTATTTCTTTGGGATATAAGCCCAGTAGTAGCACTGCTGGATCAAAGGGTATGCACAGTTTGATAACTTTTTGGGCATAGTTCCAGATTGTTCTCCAAAATGGCTGGATTCTTTCACAGCTCCACCAACAATGTATTAGTGTCCCAGTTTTCCCACATCCCCTCCAACATTCATCATTATTTGTTCCTGTCATCTTAGCCAATCTGACAGGTGTGTAGTGGTATCTCAGAGTTGTCTTAATTTGCATTTCTCTGATCAGTAGTGATTTGAAACACTCTTTCACATGAGTGGATATAGTTTCAATTTCATTATCTGAGAATTGTCTGTTCATATCCTTTGACCATTTATCAATTGGAGAATGGTTTGATTTCTTATAAATTAGGATCAATAGAATGCTGTATTTTACAAAGATGAACTAGAAATGGCAAGTTGGTGGCCCACTGGGTGAAATGCTGACCCTCAGATCAGGGAAACATGAGTTCAGATCCAACCTCAGACACTTAAGAGGTGTATTACCAGAAGCAAGTCACTTAACCTGTTTTTGCTTCAGTTTTCTCAACTATAAAATAGGGATAATAATATGATCTACTTTATTGTGAGAAGCAAATGACAATATTTGTTAAGAGATTAGTACAATTCCTAGCACAAATTATTATAATTCTTTTCTATTAGATTGTCAGCTCCTAGAAGACAGGGACCATTTTTGTTTTTACTTGTTATCTCCAGCATTTAGCATGATGCCTTGGCACATAATGGGAGCTTAAAAAATGTGTAGTCACTGACTAATTGAAATGACAACATTCAGAAGCATAAATGATTCACAGAGAACGAATCTGTATGTAACACTTCTTTTAATTTCTGTATTTTGCCTCCTAGTTGGCAATCCAGAATACTTTGGGAAAAGTGGCATTGTCTAAGTAATAATAACAACAGCTACATTTATATAGTGTTAATTTAGGGCTTGCAAAGCACTTTACAAATATCTCATTTGATCTTCTCAACATTCCTAATAACAGGCTCTATTATTGTTCTCACTTTATAGTTGAGGAGACTGAGACAGAGAGAGGTTAAATGGATGGTTCAGGGTCCCACCGTTGCATAAGACAGCATTGGAACTTGGGACTTTCTGACTTAAAGGCTATCTCACTGCCTCAAATTATGCCAGCATGGATCCTTGCTGGAAGGCACATTATAAGTTGTTCCTTCAAATCTCTCAGAGATGTCACAGGTTCTACCAAATTGTTGTTCATTTATTTCAGTCTTGTCTGAGGCTTTGTGATCCCATTTGGAGTTTTCTTGGCAAAGATACTGGAATGGTTTGCCATTTCTTTCTCCAGCTTTTACAAATAGAAAGTCAGACAAACAGGGTTGAGGGACTTGTCAGGATGGACCACACAGTTAATAAGCATCTGAGGCCAGATTTGAACTCATGAAGATGAGTCTTTCTGATTCCAAGCACACTGATCTATCCACTGCACCATCTACCTACCCAGCCAATAAATCTACAGTAAGGAGTAAAATTATTTGCCTATCTTGTTTTTAGAGAAGGGTCTTCATGGAAGAAGGAATATATAGCTTTCCTTGGCAACCTGTTCCTGAGTTGATCATTCCTTCTTGTCTAGATTTTTCCCTTGTACCAAAGCCAAATTTCCCTTGCTATAATTTTAGCTGGTTCCATCTTGTTCTATCCTTATTTTAGATGTGAAACAGCTCCTTACTGTTATCCTTATAATAGTTCTTCATGAACTTGAAGATGATTATTAAGCTTCTCCAACTTTTCTTTTATTCAGAAGCTGTCATGCTTAGGTCCCATTTCCCTAAAGCTTTAGTCATTTAGTTAGTTCCTCTTCTCTGAAGTGATCATCTCTCAAATTCTCTGTATGCCCTTTAAAAGGAAAAGCCCTAATCTAAACACACTACTTTGACCAGGGCTTTATGAACTTAATATAGTGATGGAATGATGTTCTGTTTTTTGAATATTAGACTCTTGTTAGTACTTATTGAAATCTGCCAGCCTTGTAATGAGATCTTCAATCAACTTGGTATTCATTGTAATTTCTAGACTGGTCCCATGTTTATATTTGATTATTCATTCCTTGTGTAGTTGACAATTTGTTTTTCAAAAAAAAAATACCCTTAACAAACTTGAAGGTCAAAGAAGAATTTATGTGGAAGGTCTTGGGCCAGCATTATTTCCCCAAGTTCAGCAGAGGGCAGGGAAGTAATGAGCACAATTATTTGCCAAACAGACTCAGATTTGAATATTCTTTCTTGGGTAACTTTTTACTATATCATGGAGGAATCTAGCCAGTACCTCAAATGTAGTAATGCTTCCTGTATCCCTACCTATTATTGTTTCTGACATGTCTAGGGTTCAACAGATTATTCTGTGTACCCTGATTACTGTCAAGCTCAATGCCCACTTCACAGAATCCTGGAATGAAAAATGTGCTGTTCTCACAACTTGCATGAAAGCATATACTTCTTAAACTACTTAAATTATTTTCCCAACTCCCATGGAGATAAATTGGCCTTAGGAGAACCTGCTTTGAGTTTCCTACCCATCTGTTCAAAGAGTGAAAGGAAAGAACATATCTGAACAGTATGGTATCCCATATATTTGGTTTCATCATATTGTTCTCCTAAGATACATTCCATCTTCCCCTAAAGGGAGAAGCATGGTGTTACGCACTTTTTACATATTTAACACTGTGACTTAGGACATTCAAATTCTCCTGTTCCCCAATTCCTTTTTATTTGATTTGTTTCCTGTTATAATCCTTTATGGATTTTTCTTCACTTCCCCAACCTTGGTTTCCCTAGCCAAAATTGTTCTAGTTCTCCTGGAGAGAACACATTTTTGTCTCAATATCTAAGATGGAGCTTTGATGAATCGTTACTCAAGAAGATTCTATTATTCTCTTCCCCAAAGACAAATATATTATCCTATACTTGAAGTTCAACTTTTCAAGAGGTTTCATAGTCTTTGTTCCAGGATATCATTCATTTACTGCTCTCTCATCCCCAGGCACTCGAGTTTATCTCCATATTCACTGAGTCCTGGATCACTCCCTAAAGACAGATTCCCTAACATAACTTCAGCTTGTCCTTAAATAGTTTTAGCTTTTGACCCTGTATTTTCACATAAATCTTTCTCAAAAGATCCTAGCATTATGAGATAACACATATGAAATAGATACAGAACATCTTTTCTAAGAGGAACAATCTCATATTTTACTTTAATTTATGTCACTTTGATACTGCATTTTTGCCCCTGAGGCATACCAAACCTTTTACCAATTTCCTATATCCCTGGCAATTCTTGCTTGGCTTGGGGTCCTTTCCATCTTGGATATGACAAATGCCAGGTGGCCACAATTTGTCTTTCCCCATGATTTCTTGTTATTCTTCCAAGGTCTGGGTTTGGCCTAGGGTGGAACCTAGGTCACAGTGACATTTTGGTGTTCTTCCAAAAATAGGCTTGGGTCAAATCTTAATCTGGATGGTAAGTTGTCCATTTTCAAGATTGGTTTTCAAAAGTAAGTTAACCTACCCACACATTTTAATTCATCATTTTCTCTTTCCCTCCTTCTTTCCTTTTGTATAATAACTATTTCAGATACTAAGACTAGTAATTTCTTAGGCCATATACTAGATTATTCCCACAAACTTTTAAAGTTCTTATTGTTTAGGCCTAACAGGGTTAATGACATTTATAGAATCAAAGATTTGCCCTTGAAAGGAGCCTTAGAGGATATCTGATTCAACCTCCTTGTTTTCTAGATGATGAAATGGAGACTTTAAAATGTTGAGTAATTTGTCCAAGGTCACACAAGCAATAAGGGGCATAGTATTAAGAGAATTAAATTTTCAAATGAGTTCCTCTGACTCCAATCTAGAACTCTTTTCACTGCACAATGTTGAATCTCTATATTTATTAAGTGCCTACAGTCTTCAGAAGGACCTGGTGGTACAATGGATTAAATCTTGGGTCAGGAGTCAGGATTATGAGTTTACATTCAGTGTCAGAATTTACTAGCTGTGTAACCTTAGGTTTAAACTCTATTTGCCTTAGTTTTCTCAACTGTAAAATGGGGATAATAATAGCACCTCTCTTGGAGTGTTGTTGTGAGGATCAAATGAGATATTTGTTAAAAAAAAAAAAAAAAAAAAAAAAAAAAAAAAGCTTAGAACATAGTAGATGCTATATAAATGCTTGTTCCCTTGCCCTAAGTATTAGATACACAAAGACAACAATGAAATCATCCTCCTCTTCAATAAACATGCTTATTCTATAATGTGGATTACAAATACAAATTACATATGGTGGTAAAATGTGCTCTTCTTGAACATTGTATATAGTAATAGCAAGATTATATGATGATTGATAGGCTTAGCTTTTCTCAGCAAAGCAATGATCCAAGACAATGCTAGTAGACATGAGATGGAAAATGCCATCCATATCCAGAGAAAGAAAACTATGGAGACCAAATGTGGATTAAAGTATAGTATTTTCACCTTTTTTGTTTGTTCACTTTTTATTTCTCATTTTTTTCTTTTTGGTCTGACTAATATGGAAATTTATTTTAAAAGATTGCATATGTTTAATATATCAGATTGCTTGATATTTTGTGGAGGGAGGAAGTTAAGGGAAGAAAGGAGAAAAAGTGCAAAATCTCACAAAAATGAATGTTGAAAATTATCTCTTCATGTATTTGGAATAAAATACTACTGAGAAAAAATATGTTCTCCTCTCTAGCCAAGAGGACTGTGACCTCTGGTATTATGTGGGGGTACCATGGGACAACTAGAAGGCATAGTAAATATAATGACCAGCCTGGATTTAGAAAGGCCTAAATTCAAACTTATTATTAGCTTGGGGATATTGGGCAAGTCACTTAATCTGTTTGTCTCAGTTTCCTTATCTGTAACTTGGTATCTATCCTCTCACCTACATCATGAAGATTAAAAAAGATAATATTTGTAAAGTACATAGCACAGAGCCTGATACATAATAGATGCTATTTAATTTTAGTTTATTGTTATTGTTGCTGTTGCTGTTTTTAATGTGGAAGCCATAGTGATAAATGGTTACAAAACAATAGATTCTAGAATAATCATAAAAGTGTTTACAAAGCACATGATCTTTCTCTAGAATGTTCTCCAAGTTTAGGATTGCTCCTAAGCTAAAAATATCCCATTTTTCCCTCAACCATCTGTTACTTCAGTTGGGTACCACAATCTCCAACTACAAATCTCCAGTGAAACCTTAGAATGAGCAAGTCTTCTAATTCCTATCTTTGATGCTACTAGGACGTAAATTATGCTACTAGGATGCTACAAATAAAGTCAAATATTCTATAATATTCATTCTGAATCATTCTAAAACAATCTATAGTCTGTTTATTTTCTATTTAGATAAAGATGTAGATATAAGAAGAGGAGCTTTGGATAATTTTATAGAACTTATTTTCTTTGTAACTGTATATTTTATTTTGTGAATAAAAATTAATTTTGTGAATTTAAATTTAATACCGAGGAGTTCACAGTCTTAGCCCGACTGAAAAAAGAGGTCTGTTACAAAAAATATGAAGAACTCCTATTCTAAATAACATCAGTATCTATACAGGACTTCTAGGTGTTAATATCTTCACAATAAAGGTTTCTGATTATATTTGGTGCCTTCCAAAACCAGCCTGATTTCTTGTTTTAGAGTTAAATTGCAAAAGCTTATATCAGACTTAAATGTTAAGCATGTGTTTATCACAGTTGATATTGAAGACCAGCTCATTACCTGGATTCTGTTCTTCATTTTCAAGATGGCACTTATCAATATAAAGAATTGAATACATTCTATAAACCATCAAGGTAAACTTTCCTTCTAGTAATACAAATTACAAACCAGCCTTTCCTCCTCATTCCTGTGACTACCCATAAATTTACCACAAAGAGTTCAGCCAATGTTTGGGGGATGAAAGTATGGAAACTTTCTGGATCTCCTGACATCATTAGAATACTAGAGAAGCACATTAATTTATTTTCCCATCATATTTTTTTATTTCCTTTACTTCTCTTTTTAGTAATTCTTTATTTGTGATGTGGCATGTTCATACCTGAGCTTTTTCCTATCCACCTTGTACTATCCCCTATCCATACAAGCTCTGAAATCATAATCAAAACAGAACAATTTTTGCTATAGGAAAGGGACTATCATTCTGTTCCACTCGGTATCTCTGTGATTTTCCAAATTAAAATGCCCTTCTCTGAACCCCATTCCACTAGATGTTGTCTTCATCTTTGGAATATAAACTCTGTAAAAACAAAAAGTGTTTTGGTTGTATATCCCCAATAAGTTTTGCCTACATTAAGTATTTAATAAGTGCTTTTCATTGGTATGCTTTTCTGTTGCCTTCTGAGTGATACTCAGAACTATAGTATTCTGTGACTCACAGCCATATCACATATAGCCTGAATACAATGCAGACATCAAATTCCATTAAGGACTGGTAAAAATTGATGGTTTGGATAATGAGCTTTGACTGCATAAAGTATTGGATTAGATACTGTAAATATGAAGGACTGATGGCAAGTACTTGATCAGATGACCAGTGATAAAACATAGTAGGAGAAATATTAATCGTGCAACAATGTACAAAATGAAATAAAGCAGTCTGGCCAGTGCTTGGGTGCTTTAAGAGATCTACGCATACAAATCTGGACAAGAGTCAGGGAGTTGTGGAAGTAGAATAGATGAATTAGATCTGAGACATATTGTGGAGGATTTACTGATTAATTAGCTGTAGGGAATTGATAAATAAGTGTAAGATTGTATGCCTTAGGTACAAGGAAATAAGTAACACCAATAGTTACATGAAGAAGTAGGTGAGAGACTATTTTGAAAAAAAAAAAAAAAGAGATTTATCTTGATTTTAATTGTGTTAAGTTTGTTTCATATTCAGTGGGGAAGAGTTAAATGGAAATCACATAAAAGTAATATAAATTATTTAGAAGGTAACAGACTGAAAGTGAGCACTCCCTCCCAGAGCTGTGATAAAGAAAGAAAGGAAAAATAGCTATAGTCTGGCATACACACTAGATTTGGGAAAGTCAACACAGGAAGAATGAGAAATTGTCAGAAATTAAATTATGATGATAAAAAGAGAAACATTTATGATGAGGAAAGAAGAAAGTTGTTGGAAAAGACTGATGTGAATATGAAAGAAAAGGAATTATTCAAGGAATAAAGTAACAATCACTGTACTAATCTGGAATACTATGTTCAATTTTGGGGAACATAGTGTTAGAACATAATGAAGAACATAAAGTAACTGGCAAGGTGAAGGGACAACCAGAATGATATGGGACCTTGTTTCACTCATTGTCACTTAAGGATTGATTGAATGAACTACTTATGTTGAGACAGGAGAAAAGATAACTTGGTTGAGGGAAAGGATTAGAAACAATTCATGTGTCCAAATTCGAAAGTCTGATATATGGAAGAGGGATTGAATTTATTTGTCCCCAGAGAGAAGAGCTAGACATGATAGGTACAAATTTCATAGAGCACAATTTAGATTTCAAGTCAAGAAACAACTAACAATTAGTCACCTAAGAATGGAATGGATTGCCTTAGTTGTTAATGCCTTGTTGGAGGTCTTTGGGCACAAGATAGATTATTACTTGTCAAATATATTTAATGGGAATTCCTTTCAAATTATGGGTGGATTGGATGGCTGCTGAAGTACTCATCAGTTCTAGAATATTATAATCCTCTATAGCAACATTTCTAGAGTGCTTTAAACACTTTGCAAAACACTTTACAAATATCATTTCATTTTATCCCCAGACCAACCCTGGAAAGTTGGTACCCCTGGAAGTAGATGCTATTAGTATACCTATTTTGAAGATGAGGAAAATGAAGCAAAAATTAATTGACTTGCATAGGGTCACACAGCTAGTAAGTGTCCAAGCCTGGATTTGGATTTTGAACTGAGCCATTTTGCCTGACTTTAGGTTCCATTTCTTATCCATTGTGCCACATAAGGAAAGATTAGGAAGTTAGTAGAAAAAACTGATAGTTGAAATAGAATAAAGGTGATGGTTGAAGTTTGAACAAATGAAACCTTAGTGACTAATAAATAAAGAGGAAAGTCAAGATTGAACTTTATAGGAGTCTTAAAAGATCCCATAATTATTAATCAGAAAAGGAAGTGTCACAAAGATAGGAAGAAAATCAGAAGCACTTAATATCACAAGAGAGATCTCAAACAGTTTCAAATAATCAGAGTAAGATGTTTCAAGGAAAATGTTAACTTAAGTTATTAAACATTGTTAGGTGCTTTATGTATTCCAGGCATATTAGATGCTGGAAACAAACAAACAAAAAAAAAAAAAAAGGAAATAGCTCTTCTCTTGAGAAGTTTACATTCTATTTATGCAGTAGAGAGAAATATGTACTAATAAGGAAATACAAAATAAATGTAATGAAATACAAACAGTTGGGTGAGGTACATAGGAAGAAGCTCTAATAATTAGAAAATGAGGAATAACTTTGTGTAGGACATGGTACTTCATCTGAATATTAAATGAAGATATAATTCCAAAAAATGGAGAATAGGAGGGGAAGCATTCAGGCATGAGAGGACAGATTGTGCTAAAAGATGGGGGGGGGGAGAGTTGGGGACTAAAAAACAGAAGAGAGAACTTTGGCTGAAATTCAGACCAGGACATTGGTTGGAGAACATGTTAGTAGAAGTTAGTAGAGGTATTAAAGAGAATCTGGGGATGTATAAAAGGGAAGACACTTGGCCAGCAATCTTGTGTGAAGATAAAAATTAACATTTAATGCTAACCAGAACAATAAACATGTAAAGGAACGAAGGGGGACTTCAATGGCAGGAAGAGAAGACCTGGCAGAAGAGACTGGAGTTGTTAACTTGCTTGTGACAATTTAAAATTATTGTGGGTATGTGTACAGGGCCATCAAGCATTCCAAGTGATTCCCTCTTTTGATGTTAATATTATAAAAATCATGGAACCACAAAGCTATTTGCAGAGCCGTGTAAGGCTTCTGCATTCAATTCAGTAAACACTTGGAAGTGCTGCTCTTAGTTTCATGAAGTGCTCTCTAGCCAGCTAGACCACATTTGGGTATGTTGTGTACCATCTGGAATGCTTAGTCTGTGACAGAAATAAAAAATAAAAAATTATTGATCCAATGTGATGTTTATTGTGCTTATATGCATATAAATTAAGATTTGAGTTGAGTCTCAGTTACTAAAATTTTGTACTACAGCTTCCATCCTTACCACAATATTGATTGCCTATATAAAATTCAATTTACCTCTCTTTTCCACAGTTTTTTCATCTGAAAAATGAAACTATTGGACTATATAAACTTTAAAGTGTTTTTCATCTCTAGTGCTTATCATTTTTCTTTCCAAAATGTGTTCATTTCTTGCTTTCTCAAAATATTCTAGCTTCATTGACTGCCCTACCTCAAACTTAGCTTGTGTGGTTTATAAGTGTCACTGCATATTTATATGAGAAAAAATAGAAAAGTTGTATTATGGACTAGACAAAAAAATTAAAAGATTCCTGATGACCAGTTTTGTCCTTTGTCATTGTTTTAAGATGTTTTAGGCACTTATTTGCATATAGCAACAAAATGAAATGTAGCTGTTTTTCTTTTTATTCTCCATCTTTACCAAATTGAAAAGAAAAAAAAAGTACTGTATTCCAGTGATTGTCTTTGTAAGTCTGGAACAGTCAGGAGCAAAATGTCCTTGGTGAACCCTTAAATGTGAAATTGTTTTTTTTTTTAAGTGATTAAGAATCAAGAATCAAGATCAGATAGGGTTTTATTTTGTTTTTTTGAAAAAGAACTCATTCTGGCATATGTCAAAAACCAAGTTCATTCTGTGTTTAAAAGCATTGTTTAGCAATTATACTACAAGTTTGGAAGAACTCCAATTACTTTTTACCTAATAGATACACTAAAAAGTAAAAGCCAAAATTAAGAGTGTGATCCAATATGACAATCAGGTTCTTTGGAGGATGTTGGTGATGTCCTTTTATTTAATTTTTGTTCCTGAAGTGACTCGCAACAACATTTCAGTTAGCCTTCCCTAGAGCAGTAAATATAAGCACCAGCTGAAGCTCCAAAAGCATGTAGAATTTTTGCCTTTCAAGATTCATTCATACATTCAGCAAGCATTGTAAAAATTTTATTGATATCTTTTGTTTTCTGTAACGCAAATTTCTCAATATATCCCTTTTCCCTCTCACTTTAAGAAATTCTTCCCTTATAATGATATATAAAAGATTTTTAAAGGATGAATAAAGAGTTCAGCAAAGCTAACCAATCCATTAGTTGAGCCTAAGGTTACATTTAGTCATCCATATCTATAGTCCCTCACATCTCCAAAAAAGGAAGGAGCTGCATTTTCATATTTCTCTTTTGAGGGTCAAGCTTGGTCATTATTTAACTTCTATTTTTGTTATTACTACTAATGTTTTTCATTTGCACATCTGTAACAACAAAAATTTATCAGCTATCTGCTATGCTCCAAATATTGTGCTGGGTACTGCAAATATATAAACAAAAATAAAAGCAGTCCTTGCCATCAAGAAATGATCAGTTATATATTCACTGTCTATTCATTTGCTAGATGCATCCTTCTCTCAAGATAGGGGATACATTTTTACTACTTTTATAAAGTCCCAGGATACACGCAGTGTTGACAATATGCAAACAATCCTCTTAACCAATTTCTCAAAGAAGGTGATAACAGTAGCTTCCAAAACGATTCCTGAAGGATGTGGGGAATTCTTAAAAGAAAGAATTAATTAAAAGCATATTTTAGAAGAAAAAAACTTTCTTGTTTTGTTGTGATTAACTTTTAAAAGACAAAGTAATGTTATATCTTCAATTCAATTCGACTCAATAGCATTTATTTTGGGGCAAACTCTCTTGGTACCAGGTTCTGTGAACCTGAAGACAAAAATGAAACTCCCTGAAAGTTCTTATATTCTATTTAGAAGAAACATGTACAGAGAAAATTAAATGCAAATATGTAACAAGTAATTTTCAAGGGTAAAATACTGATCTAACATGAAGAGTTGTTTAAAATAAACAGTGAAAGAGTAGGGTAGAATGACATGGGAACAAAAGAGATGGGACTGATAGGGATCCTTATGAGGGAGGAAGAAGTGATGTCCAGGAAAAAGAACATCAGCTTAGGAAGTCTCAGTCTCAGACTCAGAAACAAAAGAGTTCCAATAAAGCCTTAGAGTAGCTGAAGTGTCGTACAGTTTACAATAACAATAATCCTGTTAGTTTTATTACTGATCTTTTATCAGGAAGTAGAATTGGGAAACAATAGCATCAAGTCAGATGGTAAGACCCTTAACCCTTCTTCTGTCAAAACAGTCCTAGAGCTAGGATGGTAATAGAGATTTAAGATATAAATTAAATGCTCACCTTGCTCCAGACTTATTCTGCTGAGTAGAAAATTTTCCTTTATGATTCCACCATTTAAATAGGTCAAAATCTATAGCCACAGTAAAAGAGCCTTTATCACTTGTTCTTACAAAAGGCTTACCTAGTGTTCTTTACTATCACCATCCTTATGGTGCATCTCTCATCTCCACTCATAGCCTCCTAGAATAAGGAGCTTTTCACCTGGGATCCATTCAGGAACCCCCATAAAATAATATCAGGGAATATTTGAACTTGAATGGGGAAATTACATTTTTATTTTCACTAACTTCTAAAAAAATCAATATTTCTTCCAGTAACATAAATATAATAATCAGACATAGGATGGAGGGATTTCACCAGACCACTAAAGGATCCCTTTATCTTTGTCCTAAAGAGACCTGTAGAAAAAATGGAGAGAAATCAGAAAAGATAGACTCTATCAGCCTATCCAAGTGTATCCCCTAAAAAGCAAACCATGTAAGCAAACAGGGGTTGCAGGGCTTCTTCCTTGCCAGAATCTTCATCAAAGTCCTTTGTGTCAGCAAATAAGCTTTTGTACTTTCTTGGTCATTTAGATTGCATTATTCACAATGTTTCCAACATTTGGTTTCAAACCAGCTGAGTTTTGGCATTCTCCCTAAACTAATTAAGCATTTGCTCTTCTTCACTGCATTTTTACCACTATAAAATATAATACCCATCTAAATTAATTAAAACATTTAAAAATCTAAAATTTAATGGGCAAGAGATTGTTTTGCCTTAGGGCTTGGCTCTACATTAGTCCTAAACTGAATTTGCTCTTTGATCTAAGAAAAAAGCAAAGACGATAAATTTTTTCATCTTTGTTGTTCTTTTGCTATTTGGCCTCATCATTTTTAGGACCAATATAGTCACTAGTGTAAGACCCTTGTTGCTTTATTCTTATCCTGAAGGCAAGTAGTAGAAATTATTTCCAGATCTTGCAATTCTTAGTAATTATCATTCAGTCCCCATGTGCCCCTAAGATAATAGATCTTTTCAGTCTGCAACATACATAGTGAAGGTGTAAATTTAGCATTTTAAAAAATATGCATAATTATGGAAATGGCAGCATTAGTGTCCTTTAGTTTATCTGGTATATTTCATTCATCAAAATGAGTTATTATTGTCACAGTAGGAAAGTGATACCTTTCCATTGGCTGTTTCTATATGTAGTATTCAGACTATTATTTTGTTCCCAAAAGCATTGCCTTAATTTTCTGAAATTTCTTTCTTAAGATTTTCTTTTCAGTCAATTTATTTTCCCCATCTTTCCTTCTATGTAGATCCCATATCTTACCTCTTATTTTTAAAAGTTAGGAGATGGGAAGAAAATATTTTATTGGAAATAGTTATTTCCCATGTTCTTGAATTATTTTCACTGAAATCTTATGGAAGTTTCTATAAGGCCATGTCAAAATGGCATAACATCATAGGTTATAGTCAGCTCTTTTCTGACATTTATCTCTTTAGTTGACTAAATTAATTATGTACTGATAAGATTTGGCAATTATATTAGACATCACATCTTTCTGTTATGACACTGCAGTTATTTATTTCAACTGTATAGGATAAAGCTTTAGATTCACGGGTATGTATTGAGATTAGGACAAAAATTCTATCATTGAAATTAAAATATGTGCATGCACACATATACAGACTCCAAGTAAAATCACAGCACAATATGGTTTGACCCAGTGCTTTGAAATTTATTTTGGCCAGACCCCCTGATGTTAGTAATTTGCTTTTTTCTTTCTTGACTATTTCATTTTTATGTTTTTTGGATGACATTTCCTTATATGATCCTCTTCTAAGAAACAGAAAACTCTGCTAGAGAAATTTTTTTCTGGGGAACTTGACATCCTGGTCATTCCTTAGGGATAAACATCTTAAGTGACTGTTGGGGGTGGGGAGGGACCGTAGGCAGACTCAGGAAGCCAGTAGTGAATTTGATATCCTTTTGGCATTAAAAAAAAAAACATGAAAGAGAAGCAACTAATCATAATTCAAGATAGAATTTCCTCCTCCATGTTGGTTTGCCTCCAACAATCTAAGGCCTACAGACCCAAACATTCATCACAAGAGAGAATCTCCTACTTCATTCTTCCTACCTTCTTCAGTCTTTCTATCATCAGCTCAGCATATGCTTACAGTTCTGGGTTTTTTCAACATTCCAAACTTTGGTGCAGGTTTTATTGACAGAATAAATATGGAAAGATGTATATTTGGAGGCATTTTAGATAGAGGGAAAAAAAGAAACCATTTTTGTATGTTAAGAATAAAATGAGATATGGCAAGAAAGTGAGACTGTCTTTTATGTCCATGTCAGTCACTAGAATCATGTCTGGAACTTTCAGACATTAAATTAAGTTTGAATTTAAATTTAAAATTTAAATTTAAAATTTAAAGGTATAATCCCAAGTTCAGAAATCCAAATTTGCAAAATGATGTAACTTACATAATGTTAATGCAGTTGGCCAACACACATGAAAATGATTCTTTGCTGTTTAAAACACTTTTTTTTATTTGGTAAGCTTGAAAACAAAGGATTGAAATTCTGATGAAAATCAATTGTTTCTTCCCCCACCCTGGCCTCTGTCAGGCCAGGAACCATTTTACAGGCATATTGTGAGTGTGTCTACAAAGTTGTGTGGGTGTATAGAAGATTTAATCTGAACATCTCTCTTTGTCAGTGTAGGAAGGCAATATTGCCTCTCCATTGATTTTACTGTTGTCTCTTATGAGCAAATGGTGTTATTTCCCTCTAACTGAGAAGAGCTGAATGTTACTGGTTGGGTTATTTTTCACCAGAGGATTATCCAGAAACAACAAATTTGTTTTACTTTACTCAGACCTGTCATAATTGACAGAAACTTGCGTCACCTCAGAAGTGGTGCTTATGTTTTGATTTATGAGGCTCACTTTTCCTCTGTCATTTTTCTTAGAAGAAAAAAGAATTTAGATGGAAAACATACACACAGAGAACTATACCCTATGTTTTTGTTATACAGTACTAGTTCTTCATCTTTCGTGAGTCATGGATCCCTTTGGCCTATGGTCCATTTCGCAAAAGAATGTTTTAAAATAACTAAGGGAAATGCTAACTTCAGTTAGAAGTTAATGAAAATTTAAAAAAAAAATTTCTCACATCTAAGTTAATAGATTCCCTGAAATTTATCCACAGACCCTTAGAGCCTACATTAAGAATGCCTAAGGATATAGGATAAAGAAAACAAGCTAGCAACTACAGCAACTCTCTTTTAGCTATCTTCATTATTTGTCATCTGTAGTTACTATTCTACCCAACTGTTTCCCAGAATGAAAGTAATTTTATGCTTATGGTAGGCTTACCTTGAGATCAGAGAAAACACCTATGTCCTTTCACAACGTGACCCTTAGCACCATTGTCAGAGACAAAAATCCCCAGATAGATGGATCATAGGTCTGACCCAGTGCTTGTTCTTATGTTTAAATGTGTCTCTCTTTCATGTAAAGCTATTTTAATCCTATATAATCACTGACAATTTTAAACAATAATTTGTTTTTGTCTTCCATCCCTTAGAATGTCGAGTGGTAAAATCCACTTCCTACACCAAAATAGCTTCAACATCCCGCAGGAGCACCACCAAGAGTCCTGGTCCATCAAGGCGCAGCAAATCCCCAGCTTCAACCAGCTCAGGTAAAGTAATGAAGATAATTATTCTGAAACAGCTGTCTTTGTCACTTTAATTTTTGAATCCTAGTGAATAGTGGGTGTGTGAAGTCTTTGTGTGGTACTGATAAAATGGTGTAAAGTTCCAGTTTTCAATTTTAGAATGTTATAGTTTATTTTATAGATCTGTTATAGGACAGCATGTTAGTTGTGGAAATTGGAAGCATATCAGATGGAAAGATCATCTGATAATCTGGACAAAAGCCATCTGTCCATTACTGCCCCACCAACTCATTAGGATTCCAGAAATTTTACCATTAGATTTATTCCTTTGTGTTAAGCTTGAAAACCATTAGTAAAAGTATACGTTCTTCCCAAATGAGGCCCCATAATTGCAGTCTTCGCCACCCAAGGGTAACATGAATATAGGGGGAATCTCCCAAAAGCAGGTGGAAGGGGAACATAGAATCAAGACAAACAGCCTATTGAAAAATTTTACCCATCTTGAACCAGACCCAGTCCCAGCCCTAAGAAAAGTCACCCTTGTAACCACCATCATGTCTTTTTCTCACCACCACCACCATCTCTCTAGATAATAATGGTTCCTTTTTACCTGAATAATGCATAAGTTATTATGATAGAGAGTGAAATAATGTGGCATTTATGAGGAAATAATTATAACTGATTGATAATACTAGAAATACTAGAAATACTGTGCTAGATCCAGACTATAATTTGCCAAGAATCAAGAGTTCCATATACCAATGAAATTATAGACTTTATACAATTCATTAGCACATAATAATCATTTATCCAGAAAACTTAAGATTATTTCATATGGAAATATTAGAAAAAGATCTGTTTGTAATCAATTCATACAAAAACATGTCTGATGTATTTCATTCTGTGTATGTTTATAATGAAACATGTAGTATGTATATGCAGATTTTTAACAAATAATCTTTTTCCACAGTGGCCTTTCGTTTGCCACTTAAATGTTTTTAGAGTTAGCATCATTAAAAATACAACTTTAATTACAAATTAAGGAAAGAAATATTTATAAAACTTAACTAACAGAATCAATAAAATGAATTAGATATTAATTAACTCATCACAAGAACTCAAGATTATCCAAAGTTCAGTAGCATCCTTAGACTAAACATGTCCAAAGCAGGCCTCATTATCTTGTTTCTTAAATATGCCCCTCCCCTTCCCTGTCATAGAGAGCCATCTTTCTGCTCCCTTCCAATCACAATCTCAGTTATCCTTATGCCTCACTATCTCTCCTTCCCATCCAATCTGTTGCCAAGGCCTGACAATTGCATCTTTGTAACATCTCTCCTACATGCTCTCTTTTCTCCTCTGACACTGTAGCCACCCTACTATAGTTCTTTATGACTCCTGCAACCAATCTGATTTAGATAAATCCTGGGAAGTTGCCTGAGGCACAATGGCTTATCCAGGATCAAACAAGTAATTAGTATCAGATATGAGATTTGAGCCCAGATCATACTGTGACTATAATTAGTATCAGATATGAGATTTGAGCCCAAATCATACTGTGATATGGGCATCGTATCTTTAAAATATTCTGTGATTTAAATTTATTCTAAGCATCTCTCCTATTGAAGAATGTAGAATGAGAAGAGTCTTTCAGCAATGAGGTTCTGCTGTTTATGAGATTATATATTCTTTTAGTGACATAAAAATGGAAACAGATGTTCTTTTAAGAAGGATGATAAATATATGATACAACTTAAATTTATATTTTAACATTCATAGCAGGCTCCATGACCCATATTAATTTA
This sequence comes from Sminthopsis crassicaudata, assembly GCF_048593235.1. Taxonomy (NCBI): domain Eukaryota; kingdom Metazoa; phylum Chordata; class Mammalia; order Dasyuromorphia; family Dasyuridae; genus Sminthopsis; species Sminthopsis crassicaudata. Next base: position 469,562,137 of record NC_133619.1, read on the forward strand.
TCAGAGATTAACTTAATCCATTCCATTTTGTAGCTGAAAATACCGGTGCCCAGAAAAATAAAATGACTTGTCCAGGGTCACAAAGAAAATAAGTGGCAGAGTCAAACTATGAGCCTGAATCCCCCCAATTCCAAATCCAATGCTCCTTCCATTGTGCTTTCTCCCCATGAATTTGGATTTGGAAGATTCTGTTGTAAACTGCATTTGCTCAGGGTTCTCCAGAAAACATGCTGTCTAAATTACAAATTTCCAAAAGCTAGCAATCCCCAATTAGTTCAGGTAGGAAAAAGCTTATCCAGCATCCTTTCCCATTGGTGAATCTTATGTCTAGATAGGATCAAGGTTCCTGGAGAGCAGGAAACCTTCTTGTTAGAAATAAGCCTGTTCTTTTCATGTGGACTTACTACATCACTGGTTGAGGAAAAGAGATCATTTCTACTTTTATGGACAGCTCATGAAGTCATTGCTTTTCTTTACTACCAAAGTTAGTAAAGGAAAATATCTATACTGAAGGTAGTCAAAGTTTTGTTTTGTTTTGTTTTGTTTTTTCAGTTAATGATCAGAATTCCACAATTCATCTGAATTGGACATGTAAATTTTTTATAGATGATAAGAAAAGTATACAATTCTTGAGCTGTACAAAAATATAGATTTTTTTTAGGCATTCAAAAAAATTTAAATCCAAAAAGTACAGTTTGCAGACATGATGCTCGTCATTGATCAATTTTACCCAAGCCTTTATTAAACACTTAGTGTTTACCAGGCACTATACTAAGTACTGGAATATAAAGAAAAAAAATATTACATTTTCCCTTGAGAAGTATAAATTCTGATGGGGGAAAACAATTTAAGTATAAATAGGTGCACAAAAGATGCCTAAAGGGGAGACAAAACTAACTGCAAAGTGAAGGCACCAGAAGTTATAGTACGGAAAATAGGAAAGACATTTTTAGGAGGCACTTTTTGCTGTAGGTATTGAAGGAAACTAGCAACGTCCATCTATATCCCTGCAATACCTCATGATTATTAAAGCTAATTACATTTGTGTTTTTGTTGTTCACCCTCTGCTCTTGAAGAAGACTAATAATATCAGGAGGGTGATATCTTAATTTGCAAGTGAATTAGATTTTAAGTGAGGCAGAGCTGTGCAAAGTCATGAACCTCAAAATTACATTTGTGAGAAGCGATACTGCAACCCGACTAAATCTTTGACAACAAACATGACTTGCAATTAATATTCTTGAATATTTTGACCCTGATAATAAAAAATACCAATTTAAAAGAATTTCAATGTCCTATTCCTTTTGGTTTATATTAAAACTCAAACTTTTGTAAGCTTTATCAAAATATTTTATCATTCCATCACTTTAAACTAATATATTACAGCATCATTGTGAAGATCAGATGACTCAATGTGAAAATGTATTACTAAGGTAAAAGTGCTAGAAATACCACCTCGGTTTTATGTCCTTTTTCATCCGCAAGAAACTCATACTATTTCACTTGATTTAATTTTTTGTTATTCTATCTTTTATTCTCTTTCCTTTGGTACTGTTAACAAGTCCTAAAATAGTCAAAATGAAAATAGTATGGGAAAAAGTAAAGAAGGCAGAAATCTGAATAACTAATTGCCAGCGTCTAGTAATCCATCTAAAGAAACTCATGAAGTTGTTTTGTCAATATTAAAAGAAGAGATGAAGTAGACATATCATGATATATGAATGAGTATTAATTCATAGGCATTTGTGGGACATTATTGTTTCATATGGAAAATGTAGTCCATATAGCATCAAAGCTAACTAAAACTTTTATCTAAATAGGAAAAGAGAGAGATACATCTAAAACTTTAAAATCTCTTCAAAAATAAGACAGCAATATGCACTAATAGGACTTTAATTAGAGCTCCTATTATTGAGTGACTTTTTATTTTTCTTTTTTCCCCCGTCATAATAGTAAATATATATAAAAACATGTTTATCTCTTTTCTGTTTTTGTTTCTGGACTTTTTATCATTTAGACAAAAAATTCTTCATGGGTTGATTATTGTAGGGGAAAGCCTTATACATTCTCTTGGTTCCCCAAGATGATACATGAATTCTGATGGGTTCTCATTCACACTTGGATAATTAGTCAACTTTGTTCATTCCACTTTTTTGTGGTTATGGAAATTATCAACTGTAGCTGATGAAGAATGTATTTAAACCTCTTTTCAATGTGACTTAAGGGTTATCAAAATGTAAATCTCTACCCTGAAAAAAGTTACATCTCAAAGAAGGCACACTGATGAGGATACATATAGAGTAACAACAACAGATTAGTCAATAAAACATCCATGCCAGATTTCTTTTAAAGGTTAATTTGGGATAGAAATTTGGGTTTGTATTGGAAAGCTATTTTGCTTCAAGAGAAGAATTAGAAGTAATCTTTGTACCTTTCTCCAGCATCCTATTTCAGATATTTAACCAAGTGTATGGTTTATAAAATTTACTTAACTTCTCTGAGCATTTGGGTTTCTCGTCTATAAAATGAAGGGGTTTAACTAGATGGACTTAAAGACCTTTCCAAGTCTAAAATTGTGCTCCTATGTTTTACTTTATAAAATAGTGCCAAATTATTGTCTCCCTTGAAGAGGGAGGCCATACCCTCCCATCGTCTTTTCCCACTCTACTAACATCGATGAATCAATGAGTTTGATGAAGTCTGGTGTTTAGCAGGGTCAGGGAGGGAAAGATTAGGGTTTAAGATTCAACAGGGTGGTGCTATCACTGATTTTCCCATTAATTTTGTGCAATCCCTGGTAGAAAAAAAGTAGAGGAAGAAAATATGGAAAGTGTCCATAAAATAACATGATTGATCTTTTTAACAAGTACCAGAACTTATATGTCCCTGGTAACATCGGTGGTCTTATCCAAAGTAGAGAGGACTGGAAAGATACATACTATTTCAACAATGCAGCTTTGGAGATTTTTCTTACAATTAATTTTCTTCAGAATTAATAATATATCCTTTTACATATTCCCAGTGGTGGCAAATGTTTGTCCTCTGGGGATGAAATTAATGTTTGGATATAGCCAAAAATTATATGGAGCCAAGCTTGATCATCAAGTTGCATTAATATTGTTTTTGAAAAAGAACAAATTATGACTCACAAGAAGACTGATTTTCATATTTGGCTTAATAATTAGTTCTGAAGGTAAATATGTAAGTTCCAAAAAGCTTTTTAGTACTATTAGACTATATGTCTAACCTCCAAAAGGAATAACCTCGGATGACAGACCTTATTTTGGATCTCTGAGTTCTTATATCTTTGTTTTTAGTCTCCATGCTATGTAACTGCAGCTTACATGCTGTGAAGGTGAGGTCAAATGGACACTTAAAAAAAAGATCTTTGAGGTAGGGGTTAACAGACAAGGATAAAAACAGTCAGATTTGCTGTGTTGCTTAGATTATGGTTCAATAGGAAGCCAAACAAGCTGTTGAATATTAACAAAAAGACATCATTATATTTACTTGGAAGAAGAGCTTATTCTAGTAAAAGGAGCCCTGGACTATAAGTCAGGGGACCTCACTAGATTCAAATCATTCTCCCCTATTTACTGTGGGTGACCGGAGCAAGCTATTTATGTGAGCCTCTATTTCTTAATCTATGAAATAGGGATAATGATATTCATAATGCCTATCTTGTTAACTTGTGAGAATGAGATGAGATATTGGAGGTCTTCAAGAGAAGTAAGATGACCACTTGTCAGATATGTGATGAAGGGAATTCCTTTTTTGAGCAGGTAATCACTGAGATTCTTGCAAACTCTAAAATTCTCTGACTCTGTGACCTTAAAGTGCTAAATAAATGTCAGGTGATATTATTGTAGCACTTTAAGGTTTATGCAATGACTCAATGACTTCTTAACTCTTTTTGGACTCCATTCTCACAACCCTATGAAATTAACAGATATACAGATTGTCCCTATCTCAGCATAGTAGTAAACTTCACAGAGCTTTGTAGGAAGGAATAGAAGGGGGAAACTCCTTTATGAGGAGAAAAAGCTTTGTAGAGCCTGAGATTACACTAAGACTTTTTGGGAGATTCTGGATAGAAGAGTTAATATTATTATTTTATAAATAATGATATGAAGAACAAATAAAGGCAGAGGGAAGGGGATCAGATGGAAACAGCATTTAGAAGGCTGTCAAAATAGTATTTTCTAGAAAATATGAATCCTTAATTAGGGCGTAAATGAATTGGACACAGAAGTAATGGCATAATGTTGTGGACAAAATACTGACATTGGATCAGAAGGACAAGAACAAGTTCAAATCCTATCTCAGACATTTACTACTTGTGTGACACAGGGTAACTCTGTGCCTCATTTTTCTCATATTTTAAATGATAGGGTTGAATTTGGTGGCCATTAAGATCTCTTGTAGTTCTAATTCTATAATCTTTATCCTATAATGCTATAACATGTAGAAAAAGTGTCAAAAGATACTTGATTTAATGTGTGTGATAAGGGAAAAGGAAGAGTAAAAAATTTATTTCAAATGTATGAGCATGGAAGAGTAAGAAAATAGTATATGCAAAAAAAAAAGTTGGAGAGAAGGACAAGTTTGTGAAAATGAGCATTGTGGAAAAGTGATGATTTCAGTTTTTAGTTTCATTTTGGATCCATGTGTAAATATCTAACAGAAAGTAGAATATGCAATAACAGGAAAATAGTAGTATATGCAAAAAAGTTGGGGAGAGGGTAAAGACAAGTGGAAAAGTGATGGTTTCAATTTTTTGTTTCATTTTGGAACCATGTAGAAATATCTAATAGAAAGTAGAATGTGCAGGAACAGAACTCTGGGAAATGGTTGGGGACAGAAATAGGAAATTGGAAGTCAATGACATAGAGAGAAGTGTTCATTGAAACCCCTACAACTGCATGAACTCATGAAGAGAAAGTACGAGGAGCAAAAAGTAAGATTAAGAACTGAATCTTCACGTATACCTCTGTTTAATTAGAGAAAGAAGCTAGAAAAATGGAAAGATTAGAAAGTTACAACACAGGAAGGCTATGTGACTCATTATGGAAGGAAAGAAAATAAAGATAAAGTGATTCATACAGTTAAGTACTAGTGTGAGGTAACAGAAGATAAGGACAGAAAGGAATAGGAGCCATGATTAAAACTATTCCCTTGCTTCATCCTGAGCAATGAGAAGAAAGGTTCTTATTTTTCTTGGACATAAATTTAATAACTGAAACCTACAGAAATGCTCTGGCTTCTTATCAAATTTCATAAGGATACCTTTATTTTGTTGTTGTTGTTTTATTTCAAAAACTATTTATTTATCTGCATATCTTTACTATCATTGTGCAAGTCTTTGCTGTGGCAATATGGATAGAATGCTGGACTTGAAACAAGGAACACCAATCTTTAGATACTTACTAGCTATGGAAACCTGGGCAATGACAACTTCCATTTGTTTAACTTTTTTCCACTCTAAAATGAGGATGATAATAGTACCTACATCCCTGGATTGTTGTGAGGATAAAATGAAATGTTTATAAAGCACAAGTCCTGGTACATTGTGGGTGCTATATAAATGTTAACTATTATTATTGTTATATTATATAAGAAGGGACCTACATAGAGTTCGTACAGGGCTTAGAAAAGAAATGCATGAAAACAGATACATAATAAATGTTTCTGTCAATGATAATGGGAAGAGAGAATGGAAGAAATAGATCATGAAAAATATTCATGTGTGTATATGTATATACCTGGGAACACAAAAAAGACAGTTCCTTCTCATAAGTTTACATTGCAAAATGAGAAGGAAGATAATGCATTCTTCTTGAAGACCTCTGATATCTCATCTGATTTTCACAAACCAATAAGATAGGTACTATAAGCCAGAGAAAGAGACATAAGTAAGGAGACAAAAATAAATGCACAGCAGGATGATGTGACAATGGGTAACTATTGTGGAGGTCTAGCTTGGGACAAGACAAAAGAGAAGCTTATCTCTCAGATACCAGTTTCATTGGGGCATAGTTGAGAGCTCTCATGGGAGGTAGATGAGGATACCATAGGGAATACAAACAGCATGATTCAGGACCTGATGAGGAAAAAGCTCACCTCATTTTCCAACTTAGAATCTAATAATTAGAAGGAATGACTAGTTCAACCCCCTCATTTTCTTCAGATGAGAAAACTGATTTCCAGGATGGGTAAATGATAGGCTAAACAACTTAACTGATGTCATAGTAGGCAATAGCAGAAACAAAACTACTTCAATCCAACAAACATGCAGGTTTTGTCTATTCTTTGTAGAATATTGTACTGCAGGAAAGAGGGATAAACAAAGTTTAGACAAGAAAAGTATTTTTGGTCTCACTATTCATAAAGTTTTAACTATCTTTTGCTCATCAATCCAGTGCTTTTCCTGTTACTCAAATTTAATGGGACAGTAATTCTTAATATGTGGTCTATTAATTTGTTAGTGTTTTTTTTTATATTTTGATAACTATTTCATTATAATTGGTCTTCTTTGTAATCCTATATATCTTATGAATTTAAAAAACATGATTCTAATAAGGGGCTTCACCAGGCTGCCAAAAAGGGCTCCATGACCCCCAAAATGATTGAGAACCCTTGTCTAGGGCTTTTTTCCTCACTGCTCTCCAAAATCCCTTTAAGCCTCTTTCTTCATTAACAAGTATGTTCTCTCAGCCATTTGGAAGAAAAAAATATGTATCACTATGAAATTATCAACAGATTAAGAAGTCAGCACATATTTATGGCTTATACTTACTCATTATTAAAACAAAAAAGACATTGAAAGCTTCTTGGCCTTTCTACTTATATAAAGATCCTAATTCCCCTGCATTGTGCCTCTGTGAATTAGATGTTAGCCACAAAAGGATTAGGTCACAGATGGTGAATGATTTTTCACTCTGATTGCAAGACCATTCTGTGTAATCCCCAAATTTCACCTTTAATCACATTTGTATCTTAAGATCCTAAAATTGCTTCTTACTTAACAATTCAAATTTTACTTCATCTCTATTTGAAACTTGCACATATATTGCACTTACATATTGTCTTGTGCAATATGTAAATGAAACCAATAGCCTTTTATTAATTTACCCAATGCAATTTGTCAGATACATCAGAGATCTCTCACCAAATATTTTATCAAAGAATCAATCATCTTTATATATAGGTTGTACCAGTCACTCAGAGATTTCATCCTTTATGTGTTTTCTGAGGTGACCACCTTGCTTATGAACTGCAGAGAGTTAACTCCTGACCTGACTTTTATGGACAAGATAGGGCACAAAGTGCTCACACAGAAAAATTATCAGTCTTCATATTGATATGCTATCTTATTGAATATGCCCCCCAAAAATTTCCTTTGGACACTTACCAACAATTACTTTGTCTGCGATATGCAAGAACTCCATGTACCCATTCTATCAATAGTATTAGATAGTATTAGCATGTCATGGTCCACATGATCCACAGACACAACTGAATAATAACTACAAAAATCAATTTGCAAAAGCTTATTGTTTCAGGATTGTCCTTCAAGGATGATATGAAACTATCGAAGTAGTAGAACGAGATGGATGCTTTCTTTCTTCTAGTTCCTTATAGTATATAGTGGACCATGACATGCTAATACTATCTATGGGATTTACTTGGCAGAGATTATTGGAGTGATTTGCCATTTCCTCTCCAATTGATCCAGTGGATTCTTTTGTCAAGCAGCCAGAGGTTAATGATCTTCCCAGAGTCATACGGATAGGAAGTGTCCAAAGCTGGATTTGAATTCAGCTCTTCTGACTCTAGGCCTAGGACTCTATCCACTAAGCTTCTGGATTGAAACATAAGGACAGAGAGCTATTGACTCACTTTTTAAAGGATAACAGCAACATCTTCCTGGAGTGATAATATAAGAAAAGATTAGAGACTTCAAAAGGGAAACTGAGGGCAGCAAAATCTTTTAGATTTATTCAACTGGTTTAAGTTAGTTGTAACTTAAGATCCAGTTCTCCTGAAAATTAAATATGATGTTGAGGTGAAAGATAAAACACATGGTTTCAGAAGTTACTTCAATATAAGTCTTCCTCTGAAGTCCTTGAGTAATCAATTATACAAAATGGTAACTTTATGGTGATCCAGGCTAGTATTTCTCAGTCATTGAGTAGAAGTAGGGAACAAAAGAGGATGTGGTAAAGAGAGAGTGACTGTAAATGCATACACAGTATGACCCAAAAGAATCTTTTATTTCCTCCAAACACCACCTTCTATAAGAAACAGATCCTAATCCTTCTAAATTCTAATACCTTCACTGCAAAAAAAAATTAGTTTCTATTTATTCTATGTGTACTTATTTATGCACATGCTGACCCTTCTTATAGAGAGCAACCTCCTTGATAATATAAATGAATTTTTTTTATCGTCAGGAATTAGTACAATACCTGACATGTCACAGTAGATGAGATAGCATTTAAAGAAATGCTTGTTGATTGATTGGCTGGTCAATAGATTTGTTTAATGACATAAGACTAAATTATTAAGACAGATTGTTGCCCAAATGAAGTAACTAATTGTACTCTTGGCTGTACCAGACTTAATATGTTGGATTTTAATGAGATGCATAGACAATCTTTTTTATATTGGCATTTTGGAACCATTGGCATCATATGATAAAAAAAACAAATGTGTTCATTGTATGTGTCAAAGTTACTCATATAATAAGATTATTCATCCCAACAATCATTTAACAGTTTGTCATGTGGTATTTCTCCTGAAGAATTATTCAGCCTGTCAAACAGAAGTGTAGACTGTAGATTCAGAGATGTTAAACAGACAAAAACAAGATTGTCAGCGTAAATTCTGACCTAAGAATACAGATAGTCTCCAACCTATGATCAGGTTATGTTGCAAAAGTTCATTTTTTAGGTGGTCAGTTGGTACTAAGGGTTTTCCAGAATAAATTACAGTGAAGATCCAAAGATAGACTAAAGATAGGTCCACTTATGCAAACTACAGCTAAGTCATGATCCTCAGGATATTACAGATTCCAGCCATCAATTAGAATGTAACTTTTGTGTGAAAAATGATCCTGAGTTCCAAGTTGAATGCCAGAAACATATTTCTCCCTGGTGACACCCTGGCAAAATTAGTAGAGACTCATCTTCCTTCTGTTCTGCACTTCACCACAGCAGTAGAAGTAGGACTCCTGAGGCTTTATCAGGAGAAAAAGGAAATGAAAGGAACAACAAAAGAATGAATTCCACTGACATTAAGGAGGAAAGAAAACCTTTTCTAGCAGGGACAAGGGAGGAAATGAGATCTTGGTGAGAACCCCCTCATATGTGATATATACTTATAAAGTCTACCTGAGTTCTTTGAGTTTTTCCCCCTTATTTTAATGAATTTTATTAAATAAGAGATCTTAGAAAGAAAATGTTGCCAAAAGCCTCTAAACATTTATATGGGCTATCTATTGGCAGTGTAAAGTTCCTGCCCAGGGGTAGGCAGGGAAAGAAGGAGACATGGTCCAGTATCCAACCAGAAGTATTGATGACTATAGAGAATCCCGTTTTTACTTTAGCATTGAGCCCTGGCACATAGACATAGCTTAACAAATGCTAGTTGACTTCTCTTGCCTCCTTGAGTCACACCATTCAGTATTTCTCCCATAACTGTGTGGAAATTTTTATCTAAGCATCTAGTGAGGAGAGAGAGAGAGAGAGAGAGAGAGAGAGAGAGAGAGAGAGAGAGAGAGAGAGAGAGAGAGAGAGAGAGAGAGAGAGAGAGAGAGAGAGAGAGAGAGAGAGAGAAAGAGAGGTAGAAAGAGAGAGAGAGAGGAGAGACGAGACAGAAACAGACAGATAAAAAGAGAGAGTGAAAGAGAGAGAGAGACACACACACAGAGATAGAGAGAGACAGAGAGAGAGAGACAGAGACAGAGAGAGAGAGACAGAGAGAGACAGAGAGAGACAGAGAGAGACAGAGAGACAGAGACAAAGACAGAGGGAGAGAGAGACAGAGAGAGAAAATGAATCTGTAAATGCCGGCAAATTAAAGATTTCCTTAATGATCCCCTCTTGTATGATGCCAGGATAATATACAAGTTTAAGAAAAAGCCCCAGAAGCATCTTCAAGGCAAAAGTAACCTACATCAGGTTGATGGCAAAAGAAAGAAAAAAGAAAAGAAAAATCTTGCTTGTTTCTTAAATGAAATAGGTGCTTTTTCAAACATATTTAATGTTTTCTTAAAATTCAATAAGCATGCTAGCTTGTACTGAATTTTTATAAAATAATTATTAGCCAGTAGATCCTAGTCAGCAAAGGTTTTACAAGTTATTGTCATTTTAATTTTTTCAGATGAGTCACTGGGTATATTGCCCCCAAAGGCATTTCATTATGATTCAGTGTACAACATTTGAAATTGCTTGGGTTTATGGGGGCTTTCTGGTATCAGGGTGGGGGCAGAGATGGCTCGGCACTTGGAATTGGTGGCATTATGCTTAATTGACACCTTTGATGTAGCCCTAAGACAGCACCTGCACCTCCCACTTCTGCTCCAAAGACGTCAGCCTTACGCAGAATAGGCATCTGCTGATGAATCCTGCATCTCATTCAGCTTGTTCTGTGAGCAGCCTTAGCTATCCTTAACTAATCCCACGGCTCTCTATCTCCACTATAGCTTGGCTTAGAGCTGGGAGAGGATTGTTCCTTTTGTTATTTTGTCAAGTTAAAACCCTAAGACAGTGTCCATGTTAGAACTCATAGAAGGTAAGTTTAAATTCATTCTTGATTCCACTTGTGCAAAAATGTGTTGTAAACCATTCTGAAATAATGTGTGTTTATTTACTGAATCCCTTTCCTTGCCTGTGGTACTGTATTACTATCATTCATTGATTGTAACAGAGAGATAGCTGAGGTGATTTTAGCTCACATTTCTTGTAATGTTTTGCTCACTTTGTAGAGATGGTTTTAGGCAAAAGTGAAAAAGAAAACTTACTTGACATGTGTGTCTTTAGTTCAATTTATTGATCATTGTGTAGAAATCGTGGGAAAGGGAGAAAATGTTAATGTTGGGGAGCATTTAAATATTTGAAAAAAGCTTTTATTTTCATGAGACACTAAAGCACACTGTGATATGAGTGTAAGGGTCAATGGCAAATTATTTTATATTCTATATGGTAAGTATTTCTATAATGGGGTCTGTCTATAATAAGTTGATGTTTCAGGCTTATCAAGTGAAGAGAGTGAAGGGTTAATTTTCAGTCACAGTAATTCATTTTCACAAGTAAACCACTGTGTGTCCTTTGCAAACAAGGCTAAAGTTCATTTCTGACCAATATCCCTAGGCAGTTTTATGAGTGACAACCAAAGCATCTCAGTCCATTATCTGGTGGTACTATGAGTACCACAAGTCCACATTCCTGATAGCTCCTGATGGCACAAGTACTTTGCAGTTAAAGGAAATATTGATGAAGTTTGCCAGTAGTTTATTCAAAATGTATTTTGTACTAAAATTTCTTTGATATTTAACCGCTCTGTAAACTCCTGCAATTTTAAATACCAGGTTGGGAGAATTACTGACTGACTTTCTGAACAAAGTTATTTGCCAGCACCCCAAAGTTATTTGGTCATCCACCCCAGAAGCAGATGCAATTGACTTTAAGATAAAGTACCAAGAACTTTAATTGATGTTTGTGTATTGAAAGGATGAATTTATATGAAAAATGTTTAAAGTGTCATTTTTGTTTCTCTTTCTGATTCTTTGCATTTCTAGTTAATGGAACCCCTGGTAGTCAGCTCTCAACTCCCCGTTCTGGGAAATCTCCAAGCCCATCTCCAACCAGCCCAGGAAGCCTGCGGAAGCAGAGGGTAAGGAAATAAAGGAAACTTCTTTGTAAGTAAGACATACTGAGCATCAGGTGGAGAAGCTGGAATATAGGTGTTACTATTCAAGGGAAGTACTGGAATTGGAGATTAAATACTACTCTTCTCTTAATGTCTGGCTTAGTATCACTTAACAACTAGGACACAGAAGCTTTCTGTCTTTAAAAAATTCCAGAATTGGCTTCTCTTTGAGAGGAAAGTGTTGATGCTTCGTTTTAAATGTTTTTCATCCTTTTCCTCCTGTCCACCCCTAGTTACCAGACAGAGAGCTTGGGGATACCTATACTAACCTGCTTGTTATCCTTTGTTATTGTTACCTGTGCTATTACTTGTAAAAACTGGCTATGTCTCCTTTAAGGAAGCATGAAAGCCTGGCAGATTGAAAGAAATTGGTGGTGTAGTAACTTGTTCCAAAATATTAAAAAGTATGTTCCAATAAGGCCTGGGTCAGAAAAACAGTGAGTTGTAAGCTATCCCTAGGGGGAGACCTGTTTTGTGAATGAAACCTATATGAAGCACCTTCCCCTTTGAAAGAATGTTACTGCTTACAGTGTTTTTGCTGTTGTGGTTATGGTATAATTTGGTTCCACCTCTTCTCCCATTTCCTATGTAATAATTCTGTATCAACTCAACCTGTATGTGAGCTTGAATCCTAATATCAGGAAGGAATGAGCAAGTGACTTGAGGTCAAGTGAAGATTGTGAGAAGCATTGCTAGTTATATCAGTATAACAGAGATGAGAGATGAAGGTCAGCCATTGTCATTCAACAGATAGCTAACTAACCCTTTCCATAAGCTCTCCTTTTTGTGCTCTTGGCTCCATTCAAAGTATTAGAACAAAAGAAAGGGGAGGAGATTTGTGAAGGATGAAATAGAGGGAGGAGTAATTTAATGTTTCTGATTTTAAAATGGGAATAGACTCTTGGGAGGTTTTCTGTTAAAACAATAACAACAGCATACAACTAAACAGTGTTGATTTCAGCAAATGAAGTCCTTTGCAGATTAAGTTACTGGATTTGGGAGTTAGTTGTTTTTGTTTCTCTACTTTAAAGTAAACCTCATACTTCTGACCTACACTCTCTAGTCACATCCATAAGTCATTTCATTTCTTTTCAGTTTTGTCTATATGAGTCCAATACATAATGCCAGTATAGTTGAAAAGTTAAAAACTTCAGTCACAAAATAATTGGTGAGTTTTGTTAAGTTGTTGGGAATTTTTTCTGCATTTTTGTCTATGACACCAAAGATGTAACTTTATTTGATATCATTCAATGATGGACTGTTGTTTTGAGCAGCTACAGTGGAAGAGGTGCTTTTTTGGGTATTAAAAGACTTAGATTTGAATCTCAATTCTATCACTGCCTATATGACTTTGAGTAGGTCATTTCAACTCTCTGGGTCTCAGTTCCCTCATCTATAAAATGATAGGGATGGCCTAATGAGCTATGCTCATTTTTAGCCATTTAAGAGTAATTAAGATGTAAAAAGCATAGTGTCTTAGAAAGAAAAATGGCCTGGAAGTCTGTAAAGTTAGGGCTTAGTCCCAGCTATCTTGCTACAACAGGAATTTGGGCAAAACATTACCCTTCCCAGCACCTCAGTTTCCTCATCTACAAAATGTTTAAGTTGGACTGGATAATCTTTCAAGATCTTTTCCAGTTCAGAAGGATTATTTGAAAGTTCAGCTGAATTATTTATTCTATGAAAGTTCAGCTGGACTATTTTTATTATAGTCTTCTTGGCTGCATTGTCTTAGCCTTTTAAATTATATTCCCCTAGGCAATGGATTCATTCATATTTATGGAATTAGTTTAAAAAGATCCTACCAAATGAATATCATTTCATATCAAAGGTGTATATATGAGGAGATGGTATTCATTCTTTTCTAGTAAACATGGCCAGAAAGAGTTCTAAGTTATCTCATATAAAGGATCCTCACATAGTAATAATCCATTAGGATTATTAGCTATTAAGCTGATTTTCCTAACTTTATTTTGCAAGGAACTTTGCAAAAATTTCTTTATTTGGCCTTGGGGTCAATACCTTATGAGGCAGCTGATGCTGGTATTATTATTTTTTTATTATTTTTATTATGCTCAGGAAAAACTGAGCAATTAAATAACTTTTCTATGATCAGAAAGCTAGTGTCAGGAATGAGATATGAATCTGCCTTTCCTGTCTCAAAATGTAGCTCTCTTTCTACTAACCAAGATTCTTCACAAAAAGTATTTTCTTCTTTTTTTAATTAAAGATGGGAGGGGAGAAAAACCCCACTCCATACCACCATGCAAATGCCCAACCCTCAGAGTTATTAGCATAGTCCAAAGTTAATTATTTAAATTAAATAAGTGATAAGGCTCCTTCAAATAATTACTATTTGGGGCAGCTGGGTGGCGCAGTGGCTAGAGCACCAGCCCTGAATTCAGGAGGACCTGAGTTCAAATGTGATCTCAGACACTTAACACTTCCTAACTGTGTGACCCTGGGCAAGTCACTTAACCCCAGCCTCCAAAAAAAAAAAAAAAAAAAAAGAACAAATAATTGCTATTCCTAACCTCTCATCTCAACATTTGAGATCCTTTCTATGTGCCTTATCATAAAAAGCCTTTTTTTGCAATGTTTTGTAGCTTGTTCAACTTTTCCCTAGATAGAGATAGAAATGCAATTCTTCCTGCCCTTCTATATTTCTGATTTAATTATGACTTTTCTCTGTTTGAAGTAGAGAATCCTCATATAAGTAAAGCCTTTGTGATTATGAACAGACAGCATCTTTATAGTGCTTGTTATATAATCAACATTACCAATACTTAGAAATATTATATAATGATTCTGACAGATTTTTCCTTTTGCTTTTAAATACCAAGTATATGTATCTTGGTAAAATATTTTGGGCAAAAGGGATGCTTTAATATCATCTAAAAACATTTTTGGATCAGGAGCATGGAATGTGTATAAAAGCTAAATGAAAAGGCAGACAGTCATGAGGATTTTTTTAGCTTCCAAATCTTGTAATTTATTGGCCTCCAACATATTCTCTCCTTCCATGTAATATACCCATAAATGAAGATGCTCTCCAGCTACTTGTACTTAGAATTCTGTTACCTCTCCTACAAGGGAGATCTTCTTACTCCTTAGGCAGTTGTATCACATGACCCTACCAGTTTAAATGGGAGGAGAATATCCCTAAAAATGGATTTTTTCCAGATATAATGTTCTTGAGCTATTGGATAAATTTTTGTTCAAGATATTCTAAAATAAGTGAAGAATGGTATGTGCTAAAAGAAGAACTTGAAAGAATAAATTGACTCTTTTTCATTGCAAATTTGAAAACAGCTATTTCTATTTCTCCACTTGTATTGCTTAGCAACAAGGTTGAGAAAACGGATCTACTTCAGAACCACCACTCCAACACATACACACACACACACACACACACACACACACACACACATACACATATCATTTTGAAACAGAAAAACTCAGGCCAATTGTACTTGGCAAATTTATCCTTTAAAGGCATATCAAATTGTTTGACTTCTTTAAAAACAACAGCAAAACAAACTAAATTTCTATTTTTTTGGTTTTTTGCAAGGCAGTTGGGATTCAGTGACTTGCACAGAATCACATAGCTAGTAAGTGTTAAGTGTTTAAGGTTCAGTTTGAATTCAGGTCCTCCTGACTTCAGGGTGCTCTATCCACTAAGCTATCTAGCTGCCCCTAAACTTCTATTTTTAACTAAGAATAAATAGGATAAGATGATGTCCATATCTTTATTAATCCTTCTTTCATTAGATTTCTTTTTTCTTCTATTTTCTAAATCATGTTACTATTCAGAACTTTTTTTGTTATGTTTGTAGACTGACCTTTTTACAATTATTTCATCAGATGCTTTCCTACTCAAACAGTCATATATGGAATATTTTGTCTATAGACATGTCTAATCTGATTTTAGCACATATATTCATTCACTTTGTTATTATAAATTCCTGATCCTGAATTATACAATACCCTGTTACCATAAGTGACCTTTTTTATTCCCATGTCTTAATATATCAGGCCAAAACATGTTATATTGTGTAAATTGAGTGAAACTACCCATTATGCTCCCACATCCTGGCTTTTGTAGATTTTGTAGATTATCTGATCAGTCTGATGATGCTAGGAGTGGGTGTTACAAAGTAGAAATGAAGCCTACTCCAGACACATACTCAGCTGAAGTGAACTGGTTGCCAAGCTACCAGTAGAGAAAAATCCAGTAAAGAATGGGGGAGGGAGGCGAATTATAAAGGAAGAAGAATATGGTTGATATAGATTTAAGGAAAAATGGCACTGAGAAAGAGGAAGAAGTTTTGTATTTTTTATCCTCTCTAAAAGCAAAATTTCAAAGCCACATTTGTGAGAGTCACAATATATGTAATGGCAGCAATTGAGCTGTGGTATTGGGATCAGAAATTGTTCATTGCCCTCTGTGGATCTAGTGAGCTTCAGCTCCTGATAATGTATTTTGTGAGGTAACCATATTTCCTTTCTAACCAAAACAAGAAAGAAAGGAGGGAGGAAGGGAGGGAAGAAGAAAGGAAGGGAGAAAAGGGAAGGAAGGAAAGAAGGAAGGAAAGAAGGAAGGAAGGAAGGAAGGAAGGAAGGAAGGAAGGAAGGAAGGAAGGAAGGAAGGAAGGAAGGAAGGAAGGAAGGAAGGAAGGAAGGAAGGAAGGAAGGAAGGAAGGAAGGAAGGAAAAGAAGAGAGGGAGGAAGGAAGAGAGGGAGGAAGGAAGAGAGGGAGGAAGGAAGGAAGGGAGGGAGGGAGGAGAGAGGAAAGGAAGGGAAGAAAGGAAGAAAAAGAAGAAGGGAGGGAAGAAGGAAGGAAGGGGGAGAAGGGGGAGGGAGGGAGAGAAGAAGGAAAGAAGAGAGGGAAGGAGGAAGGAAGGAAAAAAGGAAGAAAGGAAGAGGAGGGAAAAAGGGAGGGAGAAAAGGAGGGAAGGAAAGAGGAAGGGAGGGAGGGAGGAAAGAAAGAAAGGAGGGAGACAGGAAGGAAGGAAGGGAGGGAGGGAGGGAAGAAGGGAGAAAGGAAGAGAGGGAGGGAGGATGGAGGAGAAGGAAGGAAGGAAGGAAGGAAGGAAGGAAGGAAGGAAGGAAGGAAGGAAGGAAGGAAGGAAGGAAGGAAGGAAGGAAGGAAGGAAGGAAGGAAGGAAGGAAGGAAGGAAGGAAGGAAGGAAGGAAGGAGGAGGAAAGAAGGGAGTTTTCCAATTGATCAGTTCATTTTCTAAGAAGACATGACATCAGGGAGGTGATAACACTCAACAAAAAAATCCATAAGCATTTATCAATAATCTCCCAGGTGCCCAGATCTTTGTAAGTGACTGATTTATGAGACCTTGGCAATTGAGCTGTCTCCATTATTGGTTATTTGAAAAAAAGAGGGATAAAAGTCATTTAAGGAACATTACTAGCAAAATGTAACAAAGATTACTTTGTTTTTTTTTTTTTAATGTGGTTTTCAGCAACATAAAATTATTTGCCATTAACAATCTTTAATAGGGAAAGGGTAATTATGCAAACCAAAGACCTTCGTTTAGTTTTGTTCCACACTTAAGACAAGTACAAAGCACCAAAGGAAAACAAGTAAACGATTCTATACTGCCCTTCATCTTACAGGACCTGTACCGCCCCCTCTCTTCGGATGATTTGGATTCAGTAGGAGACTCAGTGTAAAAGAGAAAATGGAGCAGTTTATATGGTTTGTGATTTGGTGAAGGTTTAACATTTCCTAAGAGAAATTTTAACAACAAGATGCACAAAAGAGTTTTGCATAAATAAATAATAAATAGGGCCGAAAATCATAGAGATACTATTTATATGGACATTTTATATTTGTGACCTTAATCTTTAAAGGGAATTTTTTGCTATTTCTTATTGGGAATTTAATTTAGAGTAAATAAGGGGGGGGGGGGGGGCAAACTGTGAAGTTAGATTTTGGTATCAGGCCTGGTTTTAGACAAATTTCTTGCAAAGGTAAACTATTGAATAGAGGAACACATTTTAACAACTGAATTAGCAAAATATGCTCATATATTCAGGGACAGAGTTGATTTTTAACATATATAATTAGATATAGAGATAAAACTTTTTTATCTTTGCCCATAAATGAAATGGTGCCCTCAAACTAATTTTTTCTATTTAAAACTGCTACTATGTTGATTTAGTTGGGTATTGAAAATTGTCATTATTGAAAAATAATAAAGAGATCTCTACTTGGAATTTTTCCACCACTGAACAATAGATAGATGTATTCATTTTGTAGTTTAATACTTCTAAGAAAAAAATGAATGAGAAAGGCACCATATCTCATGAAGGCTCTGATACTGGATTTTCCTGTTATTTCAGTTGATAAATAAACTTAAACAGAGAATTCTGCCTAGCTTAATGCACCATTGATAACCATTTTGCTGTATGGCAACATGAAAAACATATACAGTGTCATTATTGTGTTGCAAATGTTAAAATTCTTCCCTTCTGACATATGTGTAATTTCTCAGATGTGTAATGGCTGGAAATACTTTTTTTTTTTTTTTTTTTTTAAGTTCAGGCACAAAGAAAACGTGTTCTGGACTCCTTCCAAGAAATCCATTTGAACCTCCCTATAAATGGTACTTTATAAATCAGGCCTTCAATATCTAAATCCCTGCTCAGATAATGCATTTATCTCGCTTTTATTTGCAAATTAATATGCAAAACTCATTTTGTGTTACACTAAGTAGGTCTATGGTAATAATTCATTGTTTAACATTAATTAACCTACTAACTCTGCTCCTCTAGCGCTTTATTTTGAAACTTAAAGTCAACTTTGCTTAAAGTTAAATTATTTTTAAACATGAATACTAAATTTTATTTAAGCCATATCCTAGTGATTACTTGCTTCTCTTAGTTCAGACACTTAACTATTTAAGACTTGCAAAGCATGATTTTGATGTACTGAAGACACATCATATCTCAGTAGATGCTAAATTAAATGTTTTCTTCCATTGGGAGAATTGAAATGCTTTGAAAATTGATTTAAAGATGAAAATTTTAAAATTCAAATTTGATTCAAGATGGAGAATTGTTCAGTTGCCATGTATGATTTTAAATGTTTCTGATTTAGATTCTTAATAAATTATAGTGCTAGCAAATTTTGCCATCTGGTTTATAATTACATGTGTTACCATCACACTCTCCTACTAAGTAAAATATTCCACCCAAATAAAAAAAATGAAATGCCAGGCAACCAAGCCAGACTGAGCATTTGAACACTCCTATATCCTATTCCTCCTACCCCCCCCCCCACTGAATAATTAGTACCTCATTATCTTGTCGTTTGAGAATGCCTGATTTGGCAGTTAGTTCAAGAAATGCAAACTGAACCATTCCATCTTGAAAGAACAGTTCATAATACCTGTGCCAGTCTTCAGGTTTTTCAGCTCTTTCCAATAGAAATTAACAGAGACCCCTGCTGAGATCAAAAGGCCTCTTTGTGTTAGTGGAAACAGTAAACATCTGTGAAGTTGTCTATGTTGGTGTCTGCTCCAGTTATGTCTTGGTAAAATGCATTACATATTAGAGAATGATCCCAAGTAGATTTAGTATACATTTAGCTCACCTATCAAAATGAAAGGGGGCAGTAAAAGAGTTAACTTAAAACTGGTGGTGGTCAGTTTGTCCAGAATGAAAATATTAAATTACCTTAAGTTGCCCACCCTGTCAATCTTATGGACAATGACTACATAGAAAAGTCTATTGAATGTTTATTCTGGATGGACGGTAGATATTGCCAATTGATCTGGATTCCATGACTTTGTTTAGATACGGCCAAAAAAGAAAATTGGACTTTGTGTTAATTGTTGATAGATACCATAGCCAACTTTCCATTCAGGCAGCTCCAAGGGAATGCAGTTCCATAGCATCTAATCTTTGAAACATATGACTTTTATTAAAGGACTGTTCAGGGGCCATATATATCATTTACTCTTGAAATGAACGTCCCTTAGAGGTTGAAACAACACACCATTTATAGACTTTGAGATATCTTTTTATGCAGAGCATAATTCCATTATACACAAACAGAAGTAAAATATTTCTTAGCAGCAAACCAGAAGGTTTCAGTTCAGTGATAGAAGAGAATCGATATTATATGGACATTTGAGATTTGCTTGCCTCTAGAAAAAAAAAAATATTTAAGTATCTTATCTTTTAACTATTTTTACAGAGTAGGAAAATACTCTAGCCATCTTTATGATGTTTTGATCTTTGGGTATCTCTACCCTTTTAGAACTTACTTAGTATGTGCTATAAAGGGATTACATTGCAGTTGAAAGTTTGGTACTTTGTAATTTGTAACTTGTCTTAGTCATTGTAGAAACAGAAGTTAGAAACATTTCTCTGCTTTTGGCATTTAAAATGCAATTAATAATTCAAGTATGAAGTACAGTTTGAATATAGGGCTAGTAATTCTGAAATCCATGCAGTGTCTTTCCTTTATGTTTTGCTTAATCAAATAGATTTAATATTAAAAAGTAAAATGCCTGCCTTTCTACTGCCTTAGGTATTTAAAAACTGCCATATATTCCATTGATATCAAACAGACCTGTATACATATACTGGCTCATCATAAATACAAAAATAAACCTTGAAAAATACATTCTATCTATACATGCACTTATTTTCCCAAAACCATCTATTGGGAATATTTTAGGTTCTCTTAGCTGCAAATTTACATTCTATTATATTGCAATTCCTTGACTTTTTAAAAACAAAACAAAACCTAAAATTTACATTTCTTTAGGGAGAATACTTTAAAAACAAAAGCAGAAGTGTGATTTTTTTGCAAAAAGCAGATTTAAAAATATACATTTTAATTATTAGACTAACCAAATTTGCTATATTGACGATTATATCTATACAGGACTGTGGGTGCATGTAAATATGCAGGGCTTGTATGTGTGCATCAGTAATTGAGTATTTGTGTTATGTGTATATACTTGATATGATTTTTAAAAAAAGGATTTGTGAGACAGCCTTATAAATTACTGGCTCTTATAGATTCATTAGTAATCTTATCATGTTATTAATTGCAGCCCTATGGCATATAAAAATCAGTGGCATGATGAAGTTAAAAATTAGTTTGCTATTTCTTCTAGCTAAAGTGGTTTTAAAACCCTATTTACTGAAAAGCAAACAAATTTAAAGAATAAGTACCATGCCAGTACAATTTGATGATAGATTTATATTGTTCTGTCTTGGTGTTCACTTATTAAAATCACAGTATCCCAAGACTCATATTTTTCTATGATTTATGTATAACTGGTAACATAGTGATTTTCATCAGAAATGTTCAATGAAAATAAAATTTTTGTGTCATAGATGGGAAAGTAGTTGACTATTTAAACGAAGTCTGCCTGGGGTGGGTAGGGGAAAGTTGTTATAACCAAATAGTAGAGGTAATACAAAATGCCTTTGATTTCTTATTGGTTAAGAGCAGAGCCATGTAATCTTCAAGGCAGTACTGCATATGATTCTGAATCATTGTATTCTTTGTTCTTGTTATACTTGTTATACTATACTTACTGTACATGTGTGTATATGTAGAGTCATATATATACACACATATATTAATTAAGTGAATATGCACATGCTTCTGCTCCTATGTGCACATTTGCATTCTTCCTGCTAGCACCTGTATTTCTGCATGTGTTTTAGTGAAACCAATATATGTTTTGAATACCCCCACAGCAGGATAGGGTGGAAATGAATGATATACTATATTCAGTATACCAATTGTCTGATGTAATTTGCTATTCTGTCGATTGAAAATGAATGTAATTTTGTGCCTGTAACACGAATGGGGTTTAGGGAATGAAAAATGTGAATCCCTGCCTATTGTTTTAGGGTGCATGATATATGCTATTATTAAATTTTGATTCTTTTTAAAAAGATGGATAAATTACAAGATAACATAAATAGTGCATGTAATACATGGGAATGTGTATTATATACAGCTTTGAAAGGTTTTTTAAATCTGCTGTCAGGAGGTGGTTATATCAAGTACAGAGGCTATATAGGCACAGAAATATGGTCATTCATCATATATATTCTGTTTTGAATTTGCATTCACCTGTAAAAGAAGGAGTCATTTTATTTCTTACAATGTCTCTACTCTGCAACTCAATATAGTTTTGTAAATATTGGCTGAGTTTTCCCAGAAAGTTTGACATCATATATTTGTACTTACGTTATTTAGAGTTGCTTGGTTGTGTACTCAAAAGATAGCATTTTGGTGCTAATGTGCTTTTGAAAAACAATCATTTTTATTATAAAATTCCATTAATCCAACCCATCAGCAAAGTCTGTGAGAGTTTCAGGGATGATGCTGATGAAATGTTTCATTTGAACACACCCATGGACAAAATCCCTAACAATTTGTGTGGTTGTTTCATTGCGGTCTGTTGTATTTGCATTTCCCATTGGACCATGTCATTATTTTTGCAATTTACTTTGTGATGCTTATCACTTTAGAATGACTTACATAATAAACAGGAAAAACAAAAAGCTATGTTGTTCGGTGAGTTTCTTTTGGAAAATGTGGGGGGGAAAGACACTGGAAATCATCTTGAGGATTTTAACTTTACTTGGGCTCATAGCTTTCATATAATGGACCTAACTAGGCTATCAGCAAGTGAACTTCAGAGAAGCTTGTATATTTCTCCAGAGAGTAGTTACTCAAGAGCCTCTGAAATATGACCTGCTAACAGTAATACCAAAAGGAATGGGATCTCTGAAAAATTATGTTTCACAAGTTTCCTTTGGAGACAGTGTGTATACCTGCCTAGGGCTCCTTCCAGGGCAGCTGGTTGACTTGTAGAACAAATCTGTTATATATAAGGACTGGCTATCTTCTGGTAAATATTCCTCCTAAGTCATCTAAATGTCAACAAAAAATGATTGTAAGTTATAAAAACCCTAAATTATAGATGTATTATTAAATAAATTCTATTCCTTATTTCTTTTGTTTTCATTTTTATTTTAGATTAAATGAATGTCTTTTACTTAGAAAGAGGACTATGAAAAAGAAAATCCTGTTTGTTAAATTGAACTTCCATGATCTTACATTTAAAAGCATAGTTGAATATAATAACTTTTTTCAATGTTTTAATTATAGCAATAATTTTAATGATGGGGCAGCTAGATGGCACAATGAATAAAGTGCTAGTTTTGAATCAGGAAGACTCATTTTCTCTCGTTCAAATCTAGCCATAGACACTTAGTAGTTGTGTGACCCTGGGCAAATCATTTAATCCCATTTGCCTCAGTTTCCTCATCTGTAAAATGAGCTGGAGAAAGAAATGGCAAACCACTCCAATATCTTTGGTAAGAAAACCCTAAATAGGGTCATAAAGAGTCAGACACAATTGAAACATCTGAACAACAACAATAATGTAATGAAATTGTAGTTTATTTTAGTTAGCAATCAACTGTTGTTTACATCATATTAATCCATTTAAATTATGTCCAAAACAATAGTAGGATCAGCTTGAAATTTAGTTAAACATTTTTGAAGTCCATGTGATTATATATAGTTTTTCCTGTTTTTCTTTTATGCTGAGCACACTTTATCAATGGAACTGGAGAACCAGTGAGTCTCCCTACTGGAAGTGTTAAAACAAAGGCCAGATGACCAGATTTCATGAGTACTTTAGAAAGAATTATATAATTGAGTAGGAGGTTAGTCTAGATGGCCTTCAAGGTTCCTTCTGGCTTTGACATTTTATGATTCAATGGATAACAACTATCTCTTAAGAAACAAAAGAATAAAAGATATGTTTAGGCTTAAATATCTGTAACTCTCAAAATATATATATCTGGCCTGAAATAAATGCAATGATTTTATTTTTAACAAACTTTGTGTTGATTCAGAGTCAATTAGATTTTTATTCTGCTGATAACCAGATCAATGCATTTTATAAAATTTGGTTCTCTTAGTTTCTTCTGTATAATAATGCTCCATCATTCCTGTGTTCTTATTTTAGGTATGTATGTATTTTTTAAGTGATATCCTGACTTTGGTAGGAACATATTTCTAGTAAAATTCTATACTTTCTAATGTTCATATGTAGCATTTACAAAACTGCATGACTTCCCATGCCAAAAAAAAAAAAAAAGAAAGAAAGTTTAAATGCTTTTTGATGCATGTATGTTAATCAGATAAGGTAGAATTAAAACTTCAAACAATTGAATTTTTTGTGCCTTTTTTGTAGATTCTAATGATTTATCCATGAATAGATATTTCTTATGTTAACTTCATCTCCACTTGCTTGGAAAGAGAACAACTGCATCATGTTTCTTCCTTCACATAGAGTTCGCTGACTTTTAGGCTTTCAGCACCAACCTCATAGTTTCCTGTGAGGTAATTTCTATAGCTATGAGTTGTTTTCTTCAAATTTTTCATTCTCAACAGACCCTGCCAAAAAAGTAAATTACCTTAGTAAATTACAGCAAGAAATATTCCTCTCCTAATGAAAGATCTTTATTTCCCATTCTCATTTTAATTTTTAAAAATTATTTCCTTTTGTAAATTTGAACCAAACATTGGTCTTTAATTTCATTTTTTTAAAAAATCATTTTAAAATCATTTAAATAAATTTTAAATGTGAACAAATTATTTTAAATATATTTTCTTTTAGCAAAACATCACTTTAAAATAACTTTTAATATATATACATACACTAATTCATCTTTCTTGAGAGTATAGGTTCCGGGGCAGCTAGGTGGTGCAGTAGATAGAGCAGCAGCCTTGAATTCAGGAGGACCTGAGTTCAAATCTTACCTCAGACACTTAACATTTCCTAGCTGTGTGACCCTGGGCAAGTCATTTAACTCCAGCCTCAGGGGGGGGAAAAAAAGAGAGTATAGATTCCCTGGAGGTTTAGGATGGCCTTCTAAGATTCAGGGCTTCAGTAGTCACAGCATAATTAAACATTCTCAAACACCAGACTCTAGTAACTTACCTCAGCTCCCTGTAATTTGACAACTAGGAAATCCCCAAAGTCCTTTCCATATCTAACATTCAATAATTTCCATCTACATCATTCCATTCTTTAAAAAATATTAAAATGCTATTCCATTTTCACATAGGAATGATACAAGTTTTCAAATGAAATCTGCTATAATAAGTTTAAGTCTTCCTAAGATAGTAAAATATAGATTGATCCATTAAATATCCATCAGATTCCTGGTACATTTCCAATGAGCCAAGATCAGATTTCCAAAGTCCCTATAGATCTTTTCCATATATATATATATATACACACACACATATATATATATATATTTTTTAAGTATCTACATGTGATTGTGTGCTCTCTGAAGATTTGTTATAGGACATATGTCAGCAATGGTGAACTCCATTAAAGCCTTTTAATCTTTCCCCATTCGGCCAATTCCTCCATCCTCAGAGAGATACAAAGCACCATTCCCCCATACATTGTAATAACAGTACTAGTAGAACTTCCTCAGGACATTTCTACAGATGGAATTCAAATTTCTCCTTCCATTCTTCATAGTAAGGTAGTACTTTCATGTGTTACTCTACACTTATCTTCAACCTTGGCTGTGAAGCCAAGAGAAAGGATGTTGTCAGGGATAGAACTAATACATTCACAAGGTTGCAAACACATACACATATACACACAAGCACACAGGGGTTTTTTTCTTTTTTCTTTCACAGAAGAAGACCAAAATCCTTCTCCACCATGACATGGAGATGAAAACTTTGGCAAGTTCTACTAAACTGGAAAGGCTTTGAAGACAGAATGAATAATGAATTGTGTATTTGCATATCAACCTAGCTAAATTCAGAAAAATCTCATCTCCAGCGAGTTGGTTATCAAATGATAGTTTTTTTTGGTTTTTTTTCCAATTGCACCAATTCGAGAAACTGACCTATTAAGGCATAGATTAGTTATGATTTGCTTTGGTGGAGAAAGTACCCACTGCTCCAAATCTTTTATCCTTAAATCACTGAAATATGCTAGGGGGAAAAAAAAGAAAAAGCTCTTTCTTATAGACAACTAAAGGAATCTACCAGCTCCAAAACAGCACAGTAGAGTGACTTGGGGAGTCAAGTGACCCGAATTCAAATCCCACCTCTCCCATTTACTACCTATGTGGATTAGGGCAAGTCATTTAACCCCTCTGAGATTTGGGTTCTTTACTTATGAAATGAGTAGATTGTACTAGGTGATATCTTAAATCCCTTCTGACTCTAAATCTAAGATCTTGTGCAAAGAGCTTCTCTAGTTAAGCCAGAGTTAAATTTAATCTTAGTACAGAATCTAGAATGGGAGAGAAGACTTTCTCCTCACATTACATCAGTATCCTCTTGCAGTACAACAACATCCATCATAGCATAGAAGCCATGAGAAGGACCACAAGAACATACCCAGAAGATCTTTTCTGTATGGATACTAGAAAATTGTACAGTATATACTATTCAATGACTGAGCATATGAGTTGGTGTGGGGAATCAAAATTCTCAGATAATAGAAAATTACTATTTCAAAAAAGGATCAGTAATTTCCAACCAAAAGAAAGCAAAGCACTAAACATATGCTGAGTATAAAATAGTACTTCCAATGATTCAGAAGGTCTTTGAGGATTTTTTTTGATCCTTCAACATAAAAACCATTAATGTCAATTATTGCACTACAGAGTTGTGGTCATGCTGGTCAGTAGCACTTTGTGGGTGACAAAAGTTTATGATGCCAGTGAATCACAAGGCAGAATACTTAATACTTTTACTGCCTGCCAGCCAGATATTTACCAGTGATGCCAAAATTTTCAAGGCTCTATATCCCTCTTACTAAGCTAATCTAATGTTTCTCTAACCCAAAAAATAATATGTACATGTTTTGGGGTACATTTTAGATGTCCCAATTTCAGTTTCTTAAAATTCTGTGTTCATGTGATGTGTTGAGCCAATTCTTACACTTAAAATATTTTAAATTGGATATTCTATTTAAGATCCCTAAACTATATATATATTATATATATATATATATATATTCCTGTGTAGATTTTATTACTTATTATTCATCCTCCTCCTTATTAATAACAAGATATTGAGGATACATTCTAATACTCTGTGGACTCCAGCACACCAAACGAAATTTTTGAAACTGCAAATGTTTATCCATTGTCTTTCCATTGTAAAATTGACCCAGACTTTAGAAATAAGTTTCAACTTGCTTTCTAGAACTCCAAATTAATAACAGCCCCAAAAGAGCAATCAGTATACTCAACATAGAGAATACAAAGTAAGGTAAGAGTGATATAATTAATTAATTATCCAGCTAAATTGAGTACTTTGGCATTCTTTCTACTTTGATTAAATGAATTATATAGCATCAATATCTTCACTTCCTGCTGGGTGGATCCCCAACTGAGTGGCAGTGACAGAATTTGCCCATCTGTCTCTGTTTTTAAATTCTTGATTATTGACTGTATGGTTTACTCAAGGAATCTGGGTAAAATGTGGCTAGAATGATTGTGTCAGCGTTTCCATTTATTTCGTGAAGAAGTGTGATATGTTAGCCATCTGTTATGTGAACCTGAACTAAATAGCTACACTGAAGCAATCTTTCTTAAGCAAATGTTTTTTTGAAGGTGTGCCATAAAGACATCCAGGTGCTAGCAACCTGTACAAATGGGTGATATTAAATCTTCTAGGAAGTGATGACATTTCAAATGTCACAACATCTCTTAAAGCAGCTAATTGCATTAAATTCCACAGGTTGAAAACATCTTGATCTTATAAGATCTTCCCTATCATAATTTTAATAGAGTGTTTTACTGTGGCTGCATTGTATTGTACAACTAAGTACTTCATATCCAACAAGGTAGTTGAAGCAAAGACAAAGCCTTGCCAAGCACACACGTTCTGTGATGATTTACTCTTAATTGTAAGTCCCAAATGATTCAATACAATTGAAATTCCATTTATTTGCATGAATGTGTCTGGGCATAGATATAAATATTTTAACCTTTCTAACAGCCATGTCTACTCTAAAATCCTAACTCTTCATGACCTGTAGGTAAGCCTGTCTCCTCAACAGTTATGACAGAAATTCTTAGTAAATCAGAAAAGTCTTAAGTATGAGCCTGCCAGTGGGCTGTAACTTGGAGATCAGTCTATCTCAATTCAGAGACAATCACTACAAAACATTTGGCCACCACAATGAGTTTTGGCTTTACCAGCTCAAATACCTGAATGTTTTATGATCTGCTTCTAGGAATGGAGCATCACCATGGAAATCATGGATCCTTTTAAATATTGATGTAATGATTCTATATGGATTAACAGAAAATCTGGGTTCAAGTTCTGGGTATGCCAATCACAAGTTGTATCACCTTGGGTAATTTACTAAATAATCTTCTAGGTTGAAATTCACTCATATATTAAATGATGAATAGAATAGACAAGATGATCTAAGTTTCTTTTAATTATAAAATTCTGTGATTCTAAAAATTTTGTAGCTTATTTCCAAAGAAATAACTTATTTATTAACTATAATTGATCCTAATTATTATTATTAATTCACATTCCCAAACTCTTTTGGATGATATTCTACCACTCTAAACACTAAAATCAATGCCCAATATCATAGTGCAAAAAGAACCAGTTTAAGGAAACTTAGTATATTGGTCTTCACAGAAAGAGTAAAGAAAATAAGATTAATAATTACTGACATTTGACATAATCCTTTATGTTTGCAGAGAACTTTATATATATTAGCAACTCTGTGAGGTAGATGTTATTATTATTCTTATTTTATAGATAAGGAAACTGAGGCTGAGATATGAAGTAGCAATAGAGTTAATAAATGTGTGAAGCAGGATTTGAATTCAGATCTTCCTGGTTCCAAATCCAATGCTTCAGCTACTATGTTATCAAAATGTCCCAAATTTTTAGGTGTCAGAAGACACTTTTTGCAATGCATTAATTTGCATTTTTTTAAATTGCTTTCCTGTTATACTTCTCCAGACTGACATTTGAAATGATTAGAAACTATTTTATTAATATTTATCTAGAGTTGAAATCACCAAATTACATATGTAAGTGAACATATGTAAATTCCATTATTTCACCAGGATTTACAAAACTTGGGTTTTTTAGTTATTAAGATGCAGAAAGTGTATTGAAACCTATGCAAAATCTATTGTACACACTGTAGAATTTATTCATGCCTGACTTGAAGAAATCTTTACTGAAAATATATGTTATAGATGTGTTGATACAGGTGCTCATTTTTCAAAATGTGTTTTTGTATTCTAAAATGAATAACAATGCATAACAAGACTCAACCTGTCACCTCACAGCACAATGTGTCAACTTTGCCAAACATAATTTGCAATTCTGCTAGAGAAAATTCAAGGACCTGAAAGTTCAAAAGACAATGACTAAATTTTATCCATGTAGTTGGTGCTTTTCTGCTTGGAACATTGTTTATACCAAAAGGGATGCCATAAAGATAAGAACTCTCAGCGTTCTAGAAAACAGATCCCCCAAATGTGGTAATATTGTTGTTTATATTTTCCATACACAATTGAAATAAATAGTCTTCCTTTCCGTTGAATTCCATATTTCAACCAGAAAAACTTTGACAAAATGAGAATTTATAAGAAATTCTAGAGCTTGATTTAAAATTCTCCTCATCCTCCAATGTCTTTTACAGTCAGTACTGAAAATGGAAGAACCTCCTGTTTTGAGACTACAGGCTTGCATCCCCCAATCATCTTGTGATTCTGCATTATTGGCCACAAAAAGAAATCAATGAGAGATTAGCACAAGCCCATTCCCACCAATGGAAAACAACTCATCAAGCTTCCCGCTGAGGGTGGATTACTTCATCCATGGAGGAAAGAACATATCCCAAACTATTAGGGCTATAACAAATTAACCATAAAGCTGCTATAATATTCTATATAGACAAGAATCCCTGTTGGTGTCAATTTAGGTTTTATCTAGATTTGCTGTCAGCTGTATTGAGTTGATGTATATCTTATTTGCATCCAAACACACTTCCTGTAGAATTTGTTAGCTGAGGAACCCTTGATCCAGTTCAGCTAGTAGTTTCCTAATTATCTCAGTATTTCATAAAATATAAAATTTCTGAAGATTCCTACTTGGCTCATGAGTAAAGTATTCTTAGGGATAATACTAAGGACAACTACCATTCCTCTTTATTCTCCCCTTTCTAGTTCCTCCTTTCAGTTTGGTATAAAATGGGATGAGAGGAGAATAGAAGAGAGAGGTCAGTTTTGCTTTCTCCTTGACTGCCCCGTTGTCACTTCAGTGACAGATTCTTTCTCCCTTCATTCTGCTCTGCAATCAGTCAGCACCATGAGCCAATTCCTCCCACTCACCACCTCCTGTTCCATCAGCCAAACTAAATGGCTACATGGAGAAACCCAGGGGAAACAGAAGGAAGGTCATTTGGGGCAAGCTGTGTACACTGTTTTAGAAATTGTATAAAGAAAATGTGCAAATTGTTTTCTCAAAGGACATATTCCAGAATGGAAACTGTCCATCATGAAAATACTGCCCAACAGTCTCTTCTACTATAAAGCATTTAGTATTGGTCTTACAGTCTCTCTAATGTAACAAGTTTTTACCATGCTTATTTTCATGGAGACTATTTCTAGTTCAAAACTTAGCAAAGTATTTGGAGGACTCATCAGACCTAGGTCTCTGATTATGTACTCTGATTTTCTTCAGGGCATTTCACAAATTTAACCTGCTCCTTACTGAGTCTAAAAATAATAATCTTACCCTTAACTTTTCATAACAATGCTAAGCGAGATACTTCACAAAAAATATCATATCAAGAATCAGCATTCCATGAAGGGAGAAATATTTTGAGCTTCGTCACTTTAAAAGCTTCCATATTTTCACCAATAGTGAGGGTAATAACCAGTGCTTGGAAGAATTCCTTTTTCATGAAAGAATGCAATATTGAAGCATGATATGGGAAAATTGATTTGTTTAAACACAAGTAGGCTTGTATTATGGGAAGAAGAGTGATAGGATATCCAAAATTCTACAATAATTAGTGTAATAGCTGAGAGAAACTTTCCAAATTCTAATATGGTGGAAAGAGGGAGATGACACTTGATCAGCTAGCTAGGAATTTCCTTTTCAGAATATTAAATAGCTTGTAGACCTCTCCCAAGATTTCTGCCCTATATTGGCACTTGGAGACCGAAGTACATCTTTACCAATTGTTAAATGTGTGCTTTATTCTCTTTTTCTGTTCACTTCCAGAGCTCTCAACATGGTGGCTCCTCTACCTCACTAGCATCCACCAAAGTATGCAGCTCCATGGATGAAAATGATGGACCTGGAGAAGGTGAAGCATGTATTTTAACTTAATGCCAAGACAGCAGGTTCAAATTTTATAAAGGAGAGATTAAATTCATTTTCTATTGAAAGAATTCTTAATTCTTCTTATTCAGCAGAGAATTATAAGGCTAGAATAAAACTATCCCAAACAAGGATAGAATGGCTATTTCTCTTAGAAAGTAAAATTAAGATAATCTGCAATGCAATTTGGACCTTTAAACTTTCCAAATCCACGTTCGCTTTGATTATATTTAAGATTTTAACATTAAAATATTTTAGGAATACACTGATTTAGCCAAGCCCTATGCATTAGGCTAGATTTATCCACAAAGGAAAAGGCAAATTAGGATATAATTAATAATTTTACAAAATAGTATTTGTTCTACTATGGAATTTTTTCATGCAATGGTGTGAAGACCACTAGTCTTAAGTTTCAGAAAATAAAAGTTGTCACCTCAACTCACAACTCAATGAAAGAACAGAGAGATTATATAAAAGTGGTATGAAATACATTACATTTGGATGACTATCATATCTTACCATAAGATTATCATAAGGATTTTAAAGTCTGCCTCTAACATATAGAGGCAGTCTTGATCCAGGGTAGGTCATTTAGCCACAGTGCTCTCCATAATTCTCTCAACTTCTTTGGGTTCCAGGAATTTCTGTAAGACTAAGACTGATGATCTACATTAGGAAAGTGAATTTTCTCACTCCTATAGGAAGGAAGTTCCTATGTCAGTCAAATTATAGGTCCAGTCCAAAATAGCACCATCTTTATGATGATGAAGATGAGTGACAAGTTTCTTTGGTTCCTTTACAATAATTCAATTTACCAAAAGAAAACATTTTATACTTTTCTGTATCATACATCATAAAAGTGAATACTGGTGGCCAAGATTTGCATAAAAGGCTAAGTATATATAGATTTGTAGATCATGCTGAACACAAAGACCTCAAAGGAATCTTATAGGATGTCTCAGAAAAGAACATTTCAATTTCCTTGGGGTTTTTTTCTCCACAGAAGAGCCAAATCTTCACACTCTATCCCTAATGTTTTTTATTGTCTGCCATGATGTATAGAGGGAAACTTATAAGGAAATCCTAGCATGAGAGGTAAATTCAGAAACAGCATAGATACTGTTCAGATATCTTATCATTTGTAGGCCAGTACCATCTGCATAGAGATACTGCAATAGTGTTAGATCTTCTGTATATCTCATTGCTTTCAGGATTTTCACGGGCCCCAGAATTTTGTAATAACAGAGGCCATTCCCAGAGGCTTTTCTGCAGGGTAGCAAAGTTGGAATGTGAAAATCTTGAGAAGACATCTGATGTTTATGAGTTCCCATCTCCAGATCCCTCCAACAGCAACAAAACAAAACTCAACACAAATGTCATATGTTAGGAGAAGAGAAGGGAGGGAGGCACAGAGCCTTTTGCTGCCTCTATTACTACCCTCATTTTAGCCTCAACAAAATGATCAAAGCACAAAAGGACACCATTTTTAGAGCTCCAACTAAAAAACTCATGACATTTTCACATGAAAATTGTGCTAAATCAAAGCTTTGGATTCCAAGGACAGCCTAAAAGGGTTGCAAAGCTAGAATTTGAGACTGATGACTTTCAAGAGTGTCAATTCAAGAGCCATACCTTTAAAAGGATTTTTACATCCAAGGATGTTAAAGGTTATACAATTACTTTATATGGTCCAAATATGGTTTATCTAAGTTTATGGCCTTTAATGTTAAGAATATTATTAGGCATTTGTAAACTATTAATCTATATGCCTTCTCAAGCCAAAAAGAAAATGGTATATTAATAAGCACTAAAATATTTGAAACTATAGAACTCTTCTGTTCTCAGGCATAATAGATACTGCTTTTTTACCTGAACATCTGCTTTACATGTTAACAGTAAAGGTAATAGTATTTGGAACATTTGATTAAAATCTACTTATTAATATTGAGGTAAAGGTGAAAGAGGGGATCAGTACATTTTATGTCTGTCTCAATTTCAAAGTGCATTAAAATAAATACCTGCGTAGCAGCCATCTCTTTTGTGTATTCAGTGATAAGCAAGGCCCAAATCTAATGAAAAATACCACTTTCTTTTCATGTATAACTCA
This sequence comes from Sminthopsis crassicaudata, assembly GCF_048593235.1. Lineage (NCBI taxonomy): Eukaryota > Metazoa > Chordata > Mammalia > Dasyuromorphia > Dasyuridae > Sminthopsis > Sminthopsis crassicaudata. Next base: position 469,595,601 of record NC_133619.1, read on the forward strand.
ATATGTTTCTGAACATAGCAAACATTATAAACACTGGTAATTAGTAGGTAGGAAGATTATCTGAACTGCCTACTTTTTTGATAGTGTATTTTACAATAATTTAGTAAAGACTGGAATCCATAAATTTCCTTTTATTTTAACATTTGTCTTAGTAAAACCTGTTGAATATAGACAATGTCAGCAGTAGGGCTTCACCATATAGTCTATGAGATGTTGGTTCTGAATAGGTTCCAGTCTCACTGATGCCGTCCTAACTGCCTATTCTGGGCCACATCTGGGTTTCCTTTCCTACCAATAAAAATGTACTAATGATTCTTTCAGAAGTGTTGGACGAAGGTTTCCAGGTTCCAGCCACAATAGCGGAAAGATATAAAGTCGGGAGGACAATAGGTGATGGAAATTTTGCTGTGGTGAAGGAGTGTATAGAAAGGTGAGGAGGATTATTTGCTTCTAACTGCAGAAAAAAAAAAGCTTTGGGGGTTGTGTTTTTCAAGACTATAGATTGATTTGCAGACTGTGGCACATATGGAATAAGTCAATGTCTCAATGCCAGATGTTTTTTTTTTTTTTAAGGGAGGGAAAAACCTGTGTAATAACAGCTTTGAAAAACATAGATGACTAGAGACAATTTATAAATTAAATATTTTTATTTTCTTCTGAAATGAGCAAAACCATTTTTTTGTTTTGTTTAGAAGACATTGGACTTGTAAAAAAAAATGTTCTTTTTATGTAATTTATCTTTATGTGGGTCATGACATTCCTATATGCAATTTGTTTTTCCTAATATATAATGCCTTATGTTTAAAAATTGTCCCTGAAAAATTTGAAAGCTGGATGAGGTGTCATACATCTGTAATCCCTGTTGCTGAAAGATGCTGAGACTAGTGAATGGATGCCTTGAGTTTGAGAGTTCTAAACTAATGTAGGATTAAAGCTAATTAGGTGTCCATATTAAGTCCAGCACCAATGTAATGAGTCCCCAGGAAAAGAGTACCACCAATTGCCAAACAGGGATCCAACCAACTCAGATTAGAAAAATGGGTTAGATTGAAGCTTCTTTATTTTGGGGATAGACTCATAAAAGGATGCTGTCCTCCTAAGCCAGATGATATATATAGGGAGAGCTAGATTCAAAAAGCAAAAGATTTAAAACTTTCCATCATTATTTCCTAGTTCATTCTATTAGGAATATAAAATGTATTTGACTATGTTAATGAAAAGAAACCAGTTAGAAGAAAGGATTTAGAGCTTAAGGTATAAGGATATGCCAAAAAATCTTTGACTTTGGAGTCAGAAGACCTTAATCTGATTCATATGCTGTGTGACCTTAAACAATTCATTTAACCTGAGTCTAAGTCTTAGCTTCCTTATCTGTAAGAAGTGGGTAATGATACTTATTTCACAAGGCTATTACAAAGAGTAAATATGATATGGAATATAAAAGACTTTGTAATGCCAAAAGTACTCTACCCAAAGGTTATTGGTATCATCATCAATATCATCGTCCCTGATTCAATGTTCCTTCCCAATTGCTACCAAATGTCCCAGTCACATTCTGAAAAATTCCAAGGTCAGGATAAAAAGACAATAGATCTCAGATCTGAATTTTCTGTAATTCCACTGGTGGAGGAACACAACAGGTTGCCATCAAGCTGTGCCATATAATAGCTCAGTTTGATTCAAAGGACATTTTTTTGGATTAGTGGTTTCCAAATAAATTAGGTTTTATTTTTATATGTGTAGACAATTAAACAGTATCATTAAGAGGCATTAAGAGCATTAATAAGTATAGTAAGAAGTTGATTTGAACATTATTGTTTATATTTTGTTTTAATATTAGCTTTTTATTTTCAAAATACATGCAAAGATAGTTTTCAACATTCACCCTTGCAATACCTTGTGTTCCAAATTTTTCCCTCCCTTTTCCCTACCTACAGCAAATAATCCAATATAGGTTAGCCCTATGCAATTCTTCTAAACATATTTCCACATTTATCATGCTACAGAAAAAAGATAAAATCAAAATGGAAAAAAATGAGAAAGAAAAAAAAACAAGCAAACAACCAAAAAAGGTGAAAATATTATGTTGTGATCCACATTCAGTGCCAATAGCCCTCTCTTTGGATGCAAATGACTCTCTCCATCACAAACCTATTGACCTGAATCACCACAGTGTTGAAGAGAGCCCCATCCATCAGAATTGATCATAACATAATCTTATTGTTGTTTTATACAATGTTCTCTTGGTTCCGCTCATTTCACTTAGCATCAATTCATATAAGATCCTCCTGCTGATTATTTGTTATAGAACAATAACATTCCATTATATTCATGTAGCATAACTTATTCGCTCATTCCCCATCTGATGGGCATCCACTCAGTTTCCAGTTCCTTGCCACTACAGAAAAGGCTGGTACAAACATTTTTGCACATGTGGATCTTTTTCCCTTCAAAAAACATTTATTAAGCTCCTTCATGCAAGACATAATGCTGATCATGGAGTTAAAGAGAAACTCATCAGCCTAGCTAAGGTATGCATGCCATCATTCCTTCATCCTGGATCTCTTCTGAGGAGACATGGGGAGAAAAGGCACTGTTGACCTTGTTTAAAAGGGACACCCCTACATGATTCTGGTACTTTACACACCCATGAAAAAAGAAAATATTCATTTCTTGTGATAAAATGGCTAAAGACCCAGAATATATTTTTCTTAATTTGTAAATTGTAACTTCCTCTCCAATGTTAACACTTAAACTAAAGGCAACTGGGTAGTGTAGTGAATAGAGTACTAGACTTGAGATCTGGAAGAGCTGAGTTCAAATGCTGCCTCAGACACTTTTTATCCATGTGACACTGGGAAAATTACTTAGCTTTTTTCATCCTCAGTTTCCTCATTTTCAAATTGGGAACAATAATAGCATTTGCTTAAAGTTACTGGATGGAGCTGTTAACCATTTCCTTCTCTAGTTCTTAGAACATACTCCAAAAAGACTGAAGAAATTCTCCTTGAATCAGGAGAATAAGGAGGAGTTTACCTTTTTACATTCTTTTAGATTGCCTAAGGAGGTCTCTACCCCCATAGAATTACAATTCTGGACCAAAACAACAGCTTCCCTCTCTCATAAATGAATTTGTACTTGCCCTAATGGAGGATCTTCTTATGATTAGTAGAGGTTTTCATTTACATGTGACTTTTGCCTTCACTAAAATAAGTTTGAATATCCACCCCCCAAGAAAAAATTGTTAATCCCAACTAGCTGGCATTTAACCTGTTTGAATGGTATATTATCACCGAAGTTAGTTGCTTCTTCTAATTCTATACTCCATGGCACCAAGTATTACATAAATATAGGTATTCCTTCCACTACCCTGAACAACAGTTGCTCATGTCTTCAAGTCGTCCACATGAGCCTCCACTCACCATACCAGAGATGGTGTTTATTTTTATAGTTTTGACTTTGGGTGCCCTATTCAATATCCTTGGGCCTTTTGGACCATCTTCCAGCAATCTGATGGGGTTATCACAGCAACTTCATAAACCTAGGGCTTCTCTCATAATTCCATGCAATTAAAGGTCTTGTAGAAAGTACTAGATGGAAATACAAATATAAATAAAATTTTGTCTTCCTTCAGATATCTTCTAAGCTAAAAGGGAGACAATATCTATACACAAATAGGCTATAAATTAATAGAAACTATAATGCATGCCACTGATAGGCAGAAACAAGAACATAAGAAATTAGAGTAGGGAAGAAATCAGTTTTAACTTAGATTGACTCAAAAAAAAGGCATTTGAGGTAGGGACTTGAAGGAAGATTAGAATTCCAGCACAATATATAGGCTATAAAATATTTAAGACTTCCTTATAATCCACTTGGTATTAATTTTGGTACTTTGATAGATTTGTAATTTCATCCACTTCCACTACTGATGCTGATAATTTCTTTATACTTCACATACTATTCTATTCTAGTCCATTTTATAATAAATCTTCTATAAAGTACCTTTTCAACTTGCTGCAGTACTTCTATTTTTTAGTATATTTGGGATACCAGCATACCACTTTAGTCTAAATGAGAGCTCTCATTTTCATCTTGTGCCTGGCTCACTTCCTTTCCCTAACAGACATGGCTTAATAGAATGTCTTAGATCTCTTCCTTTATATAAGTTGTCTTTGATCTTTAACTGAACTTGGAATCTAAATAGCTAAGTCTGAGGTATAGCTCTGCCGTTTACTAGTTATGTAGATAGGAGTTGATACTATACTATACAATCAGATTAAAATGTTAACTAGGAAATGTTTTTTAAAAGACCCTAGGAAAAAATTTTCAACTTGGATTTGGTTTTGGATTGAACTGAAGTAATCAGTTTGATACAAAATGAAGTTTTATTCAGCTTTTATCTTTGTTGTTTATCCCTGTGGTTATTGAGAAGAGAAAGGAATGGGAAACTGTGGTGTTGCTAACAGGTTATCTGAATATGCAATTCTATATTCCCTCCTTGTTTGAAGAAAAAGCACCTCGAGGTAAAGGATGACCCTGGCTCATCAGAATCACGGCCCTCTGTTGGGAAATGCATGACATCAAAGGGATTTTTTTATTCAGAAAATATATTACATAATATACATATCAGAGCAGTGCACTTCAGTTAAATTATTTACTGAGTGCTTGCAATATGCTAGCATAGTACTAGGTACTGCAGGAATTCCAATGAGGTAGAATACAAAGATTCCTAAGATTTTCAAGAATTGTGTTTTCAAAATCTTCTCTTTTACAAGCCATTTTTTTCTTATAATAAGAATGTGTACAAGAAATCTAAATTTAACCCTTAGGTTAAAGGAAAAAGATACTGGAGATTTTGTGGTAAATGAATTTCTTTGTTGTATTAATGAAGGTTTCTAGTTTATCTCTGAATGGTATGTCAGACTTAGTCTGATTAGCTTTTTATTAAGTTTTAAAAAAAAAACATTAAAGCTTTCTAGGTTCTTAAATATTTACACATTACTCCCAAAATTCGAATTATGATAAAAGTCAAATCTGTGAACTAGTCATTTATTATGATGATTAAATACACATTATGTATTGTGATAAGAATGCAATTTCTATGCTTAGTAATTCAGTGGGTTTTCTAAATGTTAACCTGGAAATGGAACATTTAACTTCTGAAAGTAAAAGTATTTAAAGCATTACATGATGACTAAACCCTACTTACTTTGCCTACCAGCGAAGTGGAAGGGCTTCTGTTCTGCTAGAGGGAAGCAGCCCAGAAGTAGCAAATCCTAATTTTAACTGCTACTTTGTAGCTCAGGCAAGACTTTAAGTTTCAATCATCACTTCCCTTGTCTTTCTGCAAAGTGAGATAGTGAATAAAGACAGATTGATCACTTTAGGATCCTATGGCCCTTTTGTCCCAGTTGCCCTGACAGAAATCACTCATTCATTCACCATTCCTCACCAAAACAAAACAAAAATGAAGCATACAATTCAAACCACAAATAATCCTTGTTTCCCCCAAAAAATAGTAATGTAATCCCTTACTTCCTTAGGGAATTGGGGGAAATAAAATAAGATAATATCTCATGAAATTCTGAGTCCTTAAGTGAAAAGGTAGAATTTCTTTCAAATTATGCATGCCTGCTTTCCTAAAATAATTTCTACATTAGAGCCTTACCAGGATTGTTCAACCTTTCTTTTTATCATTGAGAATTGAGTTGTTCTTTTCTTTTTTTAACTTGCATGACTGGTAGACAAAAGTCATGACTTTGGATTGATACTAATTTATTGTGGATTCTTCTTAAAATTTAAAAAGTAAATATGATTGAGAGACCTACAGAAACAGAGAGAGAAACAGAGAGACACAAAGACAGAGAAAGAAAGAAGAAAGGAAGAGAAAGAGGAAAGGGAGGAATGAGGGAAAAGGAGACAGAAAAGGAGGGAGGGAGAAAGGAAGAGAGGGAAGGAAGGAAGGAAAAGTAAAAGAAAAAAGAACTGGTTTTCTATGAATAGTCTTAGGCACGCAATTTCTTGAGTGGCTGTACCAGATCCACATCTTATTTACTTTCTCTTATGTTGTTCCAAATGAGGCATTTCCACTTAATGGAACCATAGAAGTAACAATCCCCACTATAAGGGAAAAAACAGTTAGCAGTAATCAATGTTTTTCTCAGTGCATTCTACAAATCAGTGGAGGACAAAAGTCAGAGATTGCTGATACATGCCTCCATGGTCTCACATAGAAGGGAGCATTCCCTCCCTCTCACTGTCTCTGCCATTTTCTCTCTTGTGCCCACTCAGAGATGGGCCCCTGGACCATAAAGTCTATACTTGCACAAGCAGACAGAGCATTTTCTGTGTGACTCTGAGAACTTTGCCCAAAAAAAAAAAAAAAAAAAAAAAATAGAAAACATCATGGCCATACACCTAAAGTTGTTAGCTTGGCAGAGGGAGTGTGTAGGAAATATTAACTCAAATCTCCTCCAAAGTGCTGGGTGGGTTTTGGTCTAGACACTCTAGACAAATCATGACAACCTCTCTGGGTCTTGATTTTCTTACATGTGCACCAAGACAATCATGACCAACTCCTCCTCAAATAATTTTTGTCAATGTGGATTATAGTTGTTAATATTTATCATTATCAGAAATTAAATCATCCTAATATTTTTATGAAAAAAATTTGACTTCATTGAACCCCTGAAAGGATATCAGGCATCCCTGACAAGGCCCAACACCACATTTTTATAACCACGGGGCTGTTGTTATTATTGTTTCAGTTGGTTTCAGTCATAGCTCCCAGATGGGTTTTCTTGGCAGATACTGGAGTAGTTTTGCCATTTCCTTCTCTAACTCATTTTATAAATGCAAAAGCTTAGATAAACAGGATTAAGTGATTTGCTCACCATCACACTGCTAAGAGTTGCTGAGATCAGATTTGAACCCAGGAAGATGAATCTTTAGGTGTGGCACTCTATCCACTGTACCACCTATATGCCCTGAGCTAGATGACTGCTAAGGTTCCTTCTGCATTGAAGTTGTGATCTTGTGGCCTTTTGTATTTGGGGTTAACCCTTTTTGTAGTTTATGGGACAGGAATTAAACAAAATGTACTAGTAGTAATTGTGTGGTGGTATTTCTAGTAGTAGTAGCAGCAGCAGCAGCAGCAGTAGGAGGAGTAGTGGTAGTAGTAGTAGCTACCATCATTATACTTATAAGTGTGTGTTACACACACACACACACACACACACACACACACACACACACACACACACACTATATAACTAGCATAATTGTCCAATATACTTTGCAAATGTAAATCTGGAAAGTCTCTTAAAGGTCTTCCAAGCCACCCTTTTCCCTCATTTTACAGATAAACATCCTGAAACACAGAATTTAAATGAATTTCAGAAGATTCTACAAGTGGTAGCTAGAGCAACTAGGTAGAGCAGTGGGCCTGGAGTTAGGAGTTCAAAATTTGGCCTAGACACTTACCAGTTGTGTGACCCTGAGCAAGTCATTTAACCCTGTTTGCCTCAGTTTTCTCATTTGTAAAATGAACTGGAGAAGGAGATGGCAAACCACTCTAGTATCTCTGCCAAGAAAATGGGATCACAAAGAATAGGACAGGATTGAAAATGACTGAACAATAGCAGATAACAGAGTCAGCATTTGAATTTAGATCTTTTCAACACCAAATCCAACTGGTGTTTTTTTTTTTTTTATTGGTAGAATACAAAGCTTTCATTATTTCTTTATTTCTCAACTTTTCAACTGGATTATACTGTATTTAATTTCATTAGTCTCTTCATCAATTAGAAAACTTGCATTTGTTTCTGTTTAAAAACTAAGTATTAATATTCCTTTTTAAAAATATTAGATAAACCATCTAAAGAAGATTTATTTATTATGAGAACAAGAATAAAACTCATTGACAAGGCCTAATAGATGGATTGAAAATTATATCAATAGAGAGAATAGCCATGGTATTGAGATCAAAAATCTATCCAAGTTTCTATGTGTATATATATATATATATATATATATATATATATATATATATATATATATATATATATATATATGTTGTATTTAACATATACTTTAACTTACTTAACATGTATTGGTCTACCTCCCATCTGGGGGAGCCAGTAGGGGGAAGGAGGGAAAAAGTTGGAACAGAAGGTTTTGAAAGGGTCAGTGCTGAAAAATTACCCATGCATATTTCTTATAAATAAAAAGCTATAATTGTTTTTAAAATCTATTCAAGTTTCAAAGTAAAAATCTTTTTTATATGACATTAAATTCAAGGAATAAGAAATCAATTCCCTAAAAAAAAAATAATTTAATTCAATGGAAATTGCTTTTCATTTAAATATATTCATAATGTACTTAGTGCTAGCATAGGCCTAGCATCAAGTAAGTGCCTGTTTCTTGGTTAATTTTATATGTACATATTTTATATGTTTTTATTGATATCTATGTAATATATATTTTCTCCCTTACAGATCAACTGCTCGAGAATATGCCCTGAAAATCATTAAGAAAAGCAAATGTCGAGGCAAAGTAAGTGCTATATCTCTATATTCATATACATAAGCATGCATATGCTTATGAGAAGAGATGTTTTCATAGAATAAAATGCTTATAAGATTACATGTCCAAAATAAATAATCTGTAGGATATGAGTGCATTAATTTTTTTTAAATACAGCATGTGTTCTCAGTTGTAATGTTAGACTTCATGTATAAATTAGTAGTTCTCAAAATTGCTATAAATATTTGGATATTAGCCCAATTTCCTAATTTTTTAAATTGTTTCTTCCTTCATTTTATTCCTTTGTTAGAATAGTATTTGGTTAATATTTGTTCTAATACATACATACAAACATCCATACAATGTATGAGGCTAAATCAGAACATTTTTTTTAACACTTATAGATTTATATGATATCCGAAACCTGTTTTCCTTTATCCTCCCAAAGGAAAAAGGATTTTTCTTATTACTCATGGAAGTGATTTTTCCTTTTGACAGGAGCACATGATCCAAAACGAGGTCTCTATCTTGAGAAGAGTGAAGCACCCCAATATTGTTCTGCTGATTGAGGAGATGGATGTGCCAACTGAGTTGTATCTTGTCATGGAATTAGTAAAGGTATGTAACTGAGGAAAAGGAAATTCACCTCCTACAGAAGACAAGACATTTTTCATCTACTTCATAGACAGAATTCTTTCCTTCAGGTGTTATCTTTTACAGTTCATGTAATATTCCTGTCTCTTATTTTATGCATTAGCTCAGCAGATTTAATACATATGTCCTTCTATCATATTTGATGTATCTAAACTCAAGAGAAGAACATTACTTATTTCATCAGTGGAATTCAAACAAAGTCTTTACTGTTGTTCAGAAAATTGAATTCTCCTAATCATTAAACTGAAAGAGAGAGAGAGAGCCACATCAACCAGATATAAATCTATCAAAGTAAAAATACTTTTAACTGTGATACCAAATTTAAGTAATGGGAAATAATAATAATTTAGGAAAATTCTTCAATATAGAATGGAAGTTTCCTTTATATATAGATATAAACATCTATCTATCTACATATATAGATAGATATATGTTTATATACATATACAGCTAAATTATTAGATTGAATAATTAGAATTATTAGACTGAATAAGGAATCCCCTGAAGAGGCATGACATTATTTGCATTTACACTATATAATTCTATTGGGCTGGAACCAATTACTATCTTTTATAAAATAATAACTTCAAGTAATAGGAATTTGGTCACTTCAAATGGATTCCTTTTTCAACTATCTGGACTCTAGTTATATGTGTATGTTGCATACATGTATATTAATCAATATTTATTAATGTGTTTATTGAAAAGAAACCAGTTCCATTATAGAGTTTCCCTAGGGTAATTGTTTTTTATTCCTTAATCTAAGTTTCATAGTTAAAAATTTTCTACATTGGTGGATTCATCATCTAGTTGATGCAGCTATTATTCTCTCTTTCCTGTAATTTAATGATTAATAGACTTCAATTCATGTTTTTATGAGAAATAATGAAAACTTTGTATTCTACCAATAAAAGTAATGCCCTTCTATTGAATTCAGATGGATCAAATATGATAGGAGTACATATGTATTAAATCTGCTGAGCTAATGCATAAAATGAGAAGCAGAAATATTCGCACTACATAATACCAGTGGACTGGAACCAATTACCATAGTTTACATAATTATAACTTCAAATAATATGAATTTGAAATACATGTGAGCATCTCTCTGTTATTATTTGTTTGCATTTTGTTTTATTTTTCAGTTTTTCTGTTCCTTCCTTCTTGATCTGATTTTTCTTGTGCAACAAGATAACTGTATAAATATGTATACATATAATGGATTTAACATGTATTTCAACATATTTAACATGTATTAGACTACCTACCAGCTAGGGGAGGGGATAGGAGGAAAGAGGGAAAATTTTGGAACAAAAGATTTTGCAAGGGTCAATGTTGGAAAAATTACACATGTATATGCTTTGTAAATTAATTAATTAATTAAAGAAAGAAATAAAAAAAGAAAAGAAAAGAAATACATGTCAGCACTTCAGCAAATTCCTTATTCACACCAATCAGGACCTAGCTTATATACATATAAATATATATGCATATTATATTCATATCTTAGAATAAGATTCCCTGTCAGAATTCAAATGGCCTACATGGTCTTCAAAATAATAGTGCCCTCCTATGCATAGCCATATTTTAAAATTCCATGATGTCCTATTTTTCAAGACTTATCTCCTTTTTACTTTAATTTTACTTTTTTGTTTTAATTTAGTTTAATTTTAAGTGTCATTTATTCTTTTTTATTTGCGAGATTGTCTTAACTGGCTATTCCCCATTTTTCAAGCTCTCTACTGGTAAAGATTTGTGTCTGTTAGAACCATATCTATACCTTTGAGTCCTCCTTTCTGAAACAAAAGGGAGATAGCATTGTAGGGTGGAAAAATGCTCCAGTATGTGAAGAATTTAAGAAACTTTTGGAAAAAACTAAGATGTCTGGCTAATGGCTTTTAGATAAGGATGGGGAGAGGGGAGGAATTAGCACAAGAAATTTGACACAAAACTAATTTATTGTTTTTAGAAAAATCCTGTGTAAGTGTATGTTGAAAAATCAGCCTTGAATGTTCTATTTTGAGTTTTCAAGTGTACTTTATACTTACACTAGACCCCTTAGTATATTTGGTTGGGAGATTATATTCAAAATATAACCCTTCTCATTCATATTGTTTTCCATTTAATTATTTGTTTTCAAGGACAACATTTAAGGAAGTACAAATGTTTATTTGGGCTTACAATCAAGAGAAGTTTTATTTATTTCACTTATGACTGGGAAAATGGTGACATGAATAGAACTCTTCTTTGGAGTTAGGAAATTCCACCTCTGATTTCATAGTGTGACCTTGGGTAAGCAACTTAGGTTCTCAGTTACCCAAGCAAATCTTTAAGATTATAAATTGTAAAACAAGTACCAATCTGCATTAGTGTAAAGGGTTTCCTGATTAGAAGATCTTGATGTCAATGAAATCACAGGTTAGGTTCACAGTAACTTCATTATTTTTTAACAGCACTTATTTCACCATCAGTTTCATTATATAAATGTTATAGAATGTGCTTTTCTCAGCACCAAGGACAGTATTTTTACAGCAATATTAATTATCAGTCCAACAATTGCTGACTATTTTTGCTACCTACCTACCATGTGTTGTTAGAATCAGTTAACCATCTGTTATTGACTGACTTTTGAAGATCAGAGTTTAAATCCAATTTTCAGACAGTAGAGGAATGGAAGAAAAAAAGATTTGAAATTGTAGAGTGTACTTTGCCAATTAATATAATACTGTGGATTATTGATCATCATGTGTTCACATTATGACTGCCAAAGAACTCTACAAGTGGGAAAGACATTTCACCGAATGATTCTAAAGGTTCCATTAGTATTCCCAGATGCTAGAATATCTTAGCAACAATTAAACAGGGAATATTGATATAAGGACCATTCATTTCTTTTTTTGTTATGGTTATTGTTGCTGTTGTTCTTCTTTTTTGCAAGACAATTGTGGTTAAATAACTTGCCCAGAGTCACACAACTAATAAGTGTCAAGTGTCTGAGGCCAGATTGAACTCAGGACCTCCTGAATCCTAGGTTAATTCACTGTAATCCTGGGATACACTGTGCCACCTAGCTGCCCCTACAACCGTGCACTTCTGCACTGAACATGAAATAGACTAGGTCCAAGTTACTAGTTTTAAGAGTTAAATCTTATTGTTGTGAGAGTATAAGTCTAGAGGCTTCTCAAGAAGTCAAAATTTGCCCTAATCTTTTGATTTAAGGAATTTTTCTTATTGAAATTTAAAGTGGCTTATGATGTCATTATTTACCAGAATACCAACTATGAGGTTATTTCTGAGCCCTCTCAAAGATGCAGAATATGATATTATACCTACCCTCAAAGATCATAATTTCCTCATTCAGATAAAGATTTTTAGTTCATAATGAACATTTAATTTTTTTTTTGGCATACTAGTGATTTCATCAGGATAGGAAATTCCCTGACATACAAACTTCTCCAACTTTGCAGAAGCTTACCACTAATTTATTGTCTTTAAAAGCTGTATGGGATACTGAAAAGTTAAGTGATTTAACTGACAATCATAACCTTTGTATATTTTAGAGACAACAGTTGGATCCAGGTCTTTTTTACTATAAGGCCAACTCTATCTATTATGCAGTACTACTCCATATTTATGAATACCACAAACAAAATCTAAGTATAGCTTATTATAACATGCAAAATCTCTGATTCCTGATTTTTCCTACAAAATAAAAAAATAATAAAATAATGAAACCAGTCACCTATCTCCACAAGAATAATTTATTATAAGTTCTCCTTTGTCAATCAGCAAATATTTAGTGGGCTTCTTATATAAAAAAATACTGTATTATGTTATAAAGAGCAGTTTTTTATAGATGATTAAGTAAATAATATAGACAGTAAGCAATATGAGAGTTCAGAGAAGGAGGAGGGTCTGAGAGAAGGGGTATGTTGGATCTACACTACTAAGAATAGGTGAAACATTGGGATAGGTAGAGAAGATATGGAAGAGAAGAGTAAGAGAAGACTTTAAACTCAGGAATTGTTTGAGGAACAAGGAGAATAGTAAAGCTAGATGAAAAGGTTTATATGGGAACAGATAAAGAAATTGTATTTGAAAGATTACAGAGACCCATAAATGCCTAAAAAGGAAGGACTTTATTTTATAAGCAGGAGGTAAACTAGTATAAATTCTTTTTTATTATTATTTTGTTTTTAGTTTATGGAATAAAACAAACATTTCCATAGCATAGTACCATAAAAAAAAGATGATTGCACATGAAACTGCAGATCTACTATGCACAATTTGCTATTCCTTTCAAATATATAATAAAATTATCATGTAAAATTTCTATTTTCTCCTCCCTCCCCCCATAGCTTTTCTCTTTCCATCTCCCCAATGTTTAAGGAAAGAAGAAAACATGAAATATGAGGGTTTAAAAAAAACTTACATGATGGTCAGGAAATTTGAAAGGAATTATTTTAAGTAGAAGCTCATAGAGTCTAGACTAGTAAAGAATAATAGTATAGCTGTAAAAGCAAGACCCTTTTAAATTAGATGACTGGCATTTAATCTTTGCCTTCTCTCTTTCTTCCTTTATCCTTCCACAAACAAATAAAAAAAAAAAACAACCTTGCATGATATTTTAAGCAATAATGAAAACAGATAAAAGTGGAACTCATGAAATGTTTAGAGATATAAAGTACATCATTCTACATGGTTTGGTTGCCATAGTTCTATGGAGGATTTAATGGAGGACATCACAAAGAATGAAACAGAATAAGAATGCATGGATAACATCATCTGTACCTCTTCTACGAATATGGGGTAGAAATCTCTCCTAATTCTAAATTATGAACCTATGACCATATATCTTCAAATTCCTACAGTATATCTCCCTATGGATGTCTCAAAATTATTTCAAATTCAATACATTTAAATTTAAACTTGTTTTTAAATTCTAACAAATTCTACTTTCCAAATGTCCCATGTCTATCATTGTTGCCATCATTCTTGTATATCCACATTTTACTCACATTTTTACCTTTTTCTCTTCTCCATTGCTCACATCCAAGAAGTTACTAGATTTTGTTAGCTATTCCTTCAAATCATTATTATTAATCCAAGTTCTCATCACCTAGTCACTCCTTTTTTACAGTCAGATAGCAAATCAGGTTGCAGAACTGATCTTTATACCCAAAAGTTTTCTCTGTTATGTGTAGGGATGATGTATAACTTTGTTCAAATGCTATTAGTACACTTAGATTTAAATTGTGGGAAAGGGTCCAGGGGTTGAAATTAGAGCCTAAAATCATTCTACCTTATATATGTATCATAGAATCATTTCTAAAGGTTTTCCTACCAAATTAGAAAGGAATGACTGCAATTATAAGATATACTCAAATAACTAAGCATCCTAAAAACTTGTATCTGAGACATTTTCTTCCCTCCCCATTCCCTCATTTATTTTTTGTTTAATTCCCTCCTTTCCTTTTTCCTTTATTCCTCCCTCCCTTTATTCTTTCCTTTCTTCATTCTTTCTTTCTTGTCCTCTAACTTTATTTCCTCCCTCATTCCTTTCATTCCATTCCTTTTATGTTCTCCTTCTCATTCTTTCTTCATTCCTCATTCTTTTATTACTTTTTTCCTCTTCTCCTCATTCTTTCCTGTCTCTCAGTCCCTCTCTCCTTTCTTTCTTTTTCTTTTTTTTTAATGCTTTAAATGCTTCATTTTTTTTCTCATTTTTCCTTACAAAGAAACATTTTATATTGAACCGCCTTGCAATAGGACTATTTCAAGTAAACTCAATTGGTGTGTTCATTTCTGAAACAATAGGAGACATTAATAAACATGTGTGTTATTTCCATAATTCCTTTTTTCTCTGAAGATTGTAAATATGTCTTTTGATTACTTTGGAAGAAAGGTTTACACATGCACCAAAGTACATAGGTGGAACAAAACAACTTTGGGAATCCACCTTCATTAATTAGTAGGCAGTTAAAAATGGTTTAGGAAATTTCTATCTACTTTTCTCCTTTGAGTTTGAAGTGGAAGGCAGATGAGAGGTGGTACTGACTTTTTACAGAAGAAAGAGAAATTAGTCTAAGAGGTAAATAAAAGGGAAATTCTTAAAAATCTATCTTTGATTCTCCCTGAAATATGTCAATTTGTTCTACAGGTGGCTCTATTAGATAATCTATTAACATGCCATATTCTTACTGTTCTGTACTCAGGGAGGTGACCTTTTTGATGCTATTACATCCACAAACAAATACACAGAGAGAGATGCCAGTGGGATGCTCTACAATCTGGCCAGTGCCATCAAATATCTGCATAGTTTGAACATTGTTCACAGAGACATCAAACCGGAGAACCTATTGGTAAGAAGAAATATAATTTCTAGTCTCATCAGAACTTGGGAGTTCCCTGATTGCAAGCACTCACTTACCTTTCTAATCTATTTAATTTTCTTTACTTTTAAACCTAAAAATACAATTTAAAAGCATGAAGATAAGCATGAGGAGAGCTAAGGGGAATAAGACTGTTTGCAATGGTCCCTCAGGGACCAGAAAGAATTAATGTTGCTCATCAAGAGTTCTCACTGTTCCTAAGGAAAGATTAAGACTGAGGAAAATCTGGGTCAATGAAGCACTACTTTCATGGTTTTGGGCAAGTGTAGCAAGTTCTTCCAAAATTTTTGCTGCAGACATCTCAGCATGGGCCCTACCTTCCATACTTATTATTTTACTGTGAAGTTTGAGAAAAGTGTGTTGCAATTAACATCTGTTCAAACCCCACAAAGTCTTAAGATAACAAATTTAATAACATCATTTCCAGATGAAGGTGTAATGTTGGATGTCTTAGCAATAAGGTAAAGCAAAGATAGTAGGAGAAAAGACTGACATTAGATCCATCAGCAATTTTTCAGACTCAATTAAATATTTTCAGAATGATTTTTTTTTAAAGCTGACATTTTATCTATATTCTCTGCTTTTGTCTTTCTCTTTTCCTTTTCTAAATTAATTTTAGTATTTCCATATCATTTATTAACTTCAGAAAATCTTTTAATTCTGTTCATCTATTCCTGGATAGAAATATGAGTAGATGATAAAGCACTAGTTGGCAGAGAAGAAATTTCAGGTGAGAGAGATCATTAGGAAGACCAGAATTCAAATCCCAACTTACTACTATGTGATCATAGGCAAGTTGCTTAAATAAATCTTTCTAAGCCTCAGTTTCTTTGCCTGCAAATCAGGTATCTGGAGCTATAAACTTATTATCCTGAAATCTAAAAGAGGAGATTTGGTCAAATGAGTAAATGAGTCCTATAGTACAAAACCTTATTCTATGACTGAACAAAAGTATGAATTGTAAAAAATAGGTTTAGATTTTATGGAGGAGTACAGGAGTTACCCATAGAGCCATAAACTATTTTTGTCTCAAAAGAAAAATGCCTAATCAGCAATAAGTATCCATATGTGTGTGTATATATATATATATGTATATATGTCAGTATATAAATTGATATATATTCATCTATATTTATTATATAATATATAAATATACATTTATACATAGATAAACATATAAACAGTATATAAAATTCTCTAAATTATATTCCTCTGATCATTTGACATCTCTTTTAAAAGACCTATTTTGTTGTCCTTAATCATTAATTGATGATTTATCAGTCTAAAAGTGTACCCTTTAGTGACAACAAAAAACAATTGCAGGATCTGCTTGAAAAGCCTAGTTTAACTCCTCTTCAGCATTTCTGAGACAATGGGACAAAGAAATGATTACTATTTACACTCACTCTGAGTCTATGAGGACCCAAACAATGACTAGTTGGAGCTTGTCCTGGGGCTTATTATTGGCCAATTAATGAAAGTCAGTGTGATTTGGGTTTAAGGCATAGTCCTTATGGAAGAAATCACATATGCATACATATATAGATATGTATATACATATATGTGTGTATATACACACATGCACATATATATAATTTTTAAAAACATACACTGGTAAAGATATGATATTCTATGTGGACAGAAAGAAGGGAAAGAGGAAGGAAGAAGAAAGGAGGGAGAGAGGAAAGGAAGGAAAAAAGGAAGGAAGGAAGGGAAGAAGGAAGAAAGGGAAAAAGGAAGGAATGGAAGAAGGAAAAAAAGAAGGAAGGAAGGAAGGAAGGAAGGAAGGAAGGAAGGAAGGAAGGAAGGAAGGAAGGAAGGAAGGAAGGAAGGAAGGAAGGAAGGAAGGAAGGAAGGAAGGAAGGTAAAGAAGGAAGGATGGAAGAAAGAATGGAAGGAAGGGAAGAAAAGGAAGGAAGGAAGGGAAGAGAGGAATGGAGGGAGGGAGAAAGGAAAAGGGGAGAGAGGAAGGAAAAAAGGGAGGGAAGAAAGAAAAGAGGGAGGGAGGGAAAAAGGGGGGAGGAAGGGAAAGAATTTCCCAACTGAGCCGTTCCAGTTGGGTATCCAATGGGACATTTCCACTCACAGAAGTTATCTGTCCTTTGTTCTTGAAGAGGCTTCTACAAGAATGAAGGACAAATAATCATGGTAACAACTCCAGTCATTCTGATCTATACTTTGCCAGTGGACACATGGGTCTGAAGGAATGAGGCTGGTGACTTTGCATAGCTCATCCTCACTTAAATCTAATTCACTTGCAAGTCAAGACATCATGGCCTTTCTGATATCAATCTCACTTAAGTCATTTAATTTACATGATTCCTGTATGATTCTTTGTATTCAGTTGACTTTTTTAAAAACAAAACTCTTCATGTACTTTAAACCTGCTCTTAATGACAAAACATAAGTACAGAAATATATCTTGAAGATCCAGATTTTCCTTCACATACATTCAAATATTCACTTTTTGCTATCACTCAGTAGTTTTCTTCCTACCTTTGGACTGGCACAGAAAAGTACAAGAATATGACTATTGGAAAACACTTTTCTCCTCAATTTTAACACAAGCCTTAGTCTCAAAAAGAATGTGGGATGGGGAGGAGGGAGATTCCAGAGAACAGAGGCAGCATCTCTAGAGAGATCAGAGGTCAGGCAAAGCATAGAATTGTTTCCAGCCCAGTATTTTGAAATCTAAATTTTACATTCTAACTAGTTATTATTGCCCTTCTCCTTCCCATGTTATTGATTATATAAAAAAACCTTTTTTGTCTTTGTCTTATTTCTATCATCTTAAGATTTATAAAGACTTATTTTATCATCTAGTATAACATACTAATCAAAATATATCTGAAATTAAGTTTAATTTTTTTCTAATTTATTTAGAACCATGTAATAATTATAAAATTTCAGTACATCTTTTTAAAAGAAAGTTATTAGTAGGGATCATGGCATAATGGACAAAATGTGACAATTAGAATCAGAAAAACATGAGTTCAACTTCTCAGATGCTTCCAGCATCTCATATTCTCCATCAACCTCAGTTTCCTCATATGTAAAATGGAGGTAATGATATAACTGTAGTACCTACTATACCTACTACAAACGATTGTTTTGGAGGTTCAATGGGGATAATAAGTTTCTTAAGGCTAAAATAATCTTTAAAAATTAGTTTTTAATGGTTTTAAGAGAATACGAAAAACAGCAATGTACAAATTTTACTTTATTCCGTGGAAGATGAAATATTTTAATGAATCAATTTATCTGAAAATGAAACCTTAGATTCTAATGCCATGAATTCTTCAACTTGTTGAATAGGAGTTTCTTTAAAATCAGTCAAACTTTAAATACTGAGTTGTATTATTAACTACTGGATTATAATTTTGTCAGCTTCACAGAAGCAAAAAATACTCTCTTTTGTTTAATCCAGGTTTTATATAGCCATTTCAAATATCTTTTGAGCTTTTCTGGGTAATTAGTTCCCAGGATGCCAGTGATTCTTTGGCCAAATTATCAATAGAGTTATCCCATAGTTCTAGCATAGTAGTGATGGGAATTATGTTTGGTTTGATACATCTGCTATAGTAGTCAACATTTAGCGCTCTAACACAGGATCACAAGAATATTGCACATTTATCCTCAGGGTTTGGGGGTCATCTGTGGAGTTTCATGTTGTTTTATGATCACCTGCTGCATTTTATTACTTTATATTAAAGACATTTTTTTTTAAAAAAGCAACTTTTCCAAATGGCCTGACTTTCCCATCCAAGGCAAATCAGTTCTATATACAAATATCAATTGTTCAGCAAGTTACTGCTGAGTACCCAAACCCAAAGAAATGAAAAGAGAAAAATCCCCCTTTTTCAGGGACTCCTAATGTAAAATACCAGTATGCCAAAAGTCTGCATACCTAACCTTTCACTGTGTCTATTCTTGGTAGGACATGCCTTCATGTTTTAATTGGGCCCTTTTTTCATAATTGCTGCTATTTAACACATTTATTCTGTCAAATCATGGGATGTCTTTATAGCCGTATAATAAACCCTAGAGAACAACTTCACTGACTGTAGCCATCTGCAATGATCACAAGAGCAGCTTACAAAATACTGACAGTCTTTATAGTAATAGGATACATATGGCAGCCCACAATTATGTGTAGCTGCATTCAATTAGTGCTGTACAATTACACAGTTTTATTGCTTCGTTAAAACAGTGAAAGCACTACATAGTGGGTAATTTGCACTAATCCCCGTCTCTTTAATAGCCCTTCAGCATTTAAATGTAGGAGAGCATCTACAGTATTTATTGTGCCTAAGACGAACATTAAATTATCTCTCATGGTGTGATTACTCCTTGATGAACAATTAATGTCCCACCACCTCACGTGTGAGGCATGTTGGTCATGGACTTTACTTAAAATGTAGTTAGAATGGAAGCAAACTTATTTTCTTATTTTACAAGGAGACCCCAATCACTGAAACAACTCTGTTTAAGTTATCTAAGTAGTTTACACTTGTAGCCTGTGGTTGTCAGCTCTAAAGTATGGTTACATTAAGGAGAGATGTAGAGGAATAGAGTAAAGTGACTTCAGTCAGTAGTGTATATCCTAAGACTTAGTGTTTTAAACATGAACTTGTTAGATGCTTTGAACTAAGTTTTTAATTAAAAGTTAGAGATCTTTAAAATGGATTTATAGCTGCCATTTGGGAAAATACTTTCGGGAGGTAATTTTTTTTTTTTTTTTTTTTTTTTTTTTGTGAAACAGATGTATTCAACAGTCTGTGGTTTTAACAAAGTTTTAATTAGATTTTTAAATCATGCTACCCCTGCCCATCTTTTATTGGTGCAGCAACAGACAAGTGTTCCTCCATCTGTGACTATTGCCCTTTCATATGAGGAGACTCAGTTGTAGAAGCTTATTAGAACTCTTATCCATGGCTAATCTTTCATTGGTCTATGGTATACATTCTTTTTAAGTGTTTTCTCTTCTCCAGAAGAAAATAAAATGACCCAGTTTTATACTTTTCCTAAACTATATATCAGCAAATAAGTGATTTATAAAAGTATTTTAAACTACAATCTAAAGCTGAAACTCTAGATAGTTGATTAACTCATAACATAAGTTTTTAAAACATATTTTATTTGTGAATAGAAATGTTTCGAATTATGTTCTGGCCTCTGAGTTTTTATTTTCTTTCCTAAGCAATACTATGATCTGCCCATGTTAATTTTCTTTAAAATTTTATAACATAAGTCACAGGAGGAGAAAAGTTTTGATCCAGCCTTTAAACATAAAAACATTTTAAAGTAGCATTATTAAAAGAAGTGAACGAATAATCAAAAAAAGACACAAAAATTCGATGACTGTCAAAAATAATATATTCAAATTATTTCTTAAATTGGATTAGGAACAATCATTCCTTTGAGTCAGTCAATCTTTGATCTGTTTTAAAGTAATATTTTTACCCTTATTAATAGTTATTGTGGTTTTGAATTTTATCATAAAGCTATATAAAATATTTAGTATCCATTTTTACCATGTGCTGAGTTGTTGGTATATTCCACCAATACAGCAGTTCTCATAGTGTTCCATAAAATCCAATTGATCTGGGTGATATAAAAAGGCATTTCCATAAGAAAATTATGATGTTATCTAAAAATAGGAGAGGATGAGTCCTGGGGAGAAAAGCCTCTCAAGAACCAAACCAAACATTGGTCAGATACTTTACACATGCAGGAAGGAAATTATTGGACCTACTTCATGCAACCCAGTCATTTCTACTCCGACCCAACATGATCACCACTTCCTGTTACATTGTTCTCATTCGCCCCTCCAGTGGTATCTTATGCATCCCTATGCTTACCTCACAGCACTCCCCTACCTGTAACACTTAATTGTCTCTCCCTATATCTTACACAATCTCCTTCACATTCATTCTCCTGACACCTATCTTACTTTCCTCTCAAACCCCTCACGCAAGAATTCTGATTTGTGTTATTATGCAGAGGGAATTTGGGGTTTAGGGATTGGGGGGGAGAGACTTTTTTGGTATGGGTTTGACAAGATGACCATTGAATCCCCTTCTGATTCTATGAAGTTTTATGATTCTGTAATTTAGTATTATACCACTGTCTATAACACATATACATGCCCTCTTCTCTTATACTCTATTTGATATTTGACTCATCACTTTCTCCCACCATTTGTCTGGCACTAACATACACTACAAAGTCCCTTTTTAGTATGCATCTGATAGTCCAATATGCACATATTCATGCACCTTGTCTCTCCCTCTCCTTTTCTGTTTCCCTCCTCTTTTCTCTCTTCCCTTTCTCCATCTTTCTCTTTCCCTCTCCTTTCCCTTTCTCTCTCTTCTTCATCCCTATTCCCTTGCTTTCACTTCTCCCTCCCCCCACATGTCATGGATTATACCTTACATCACATGTCTATCACACATGCAACCATCTCCTCTCACATTGTATTTGGCACACGTGCACCTTCATATAATAGCCCTCATGACCTGCATTTTGTTCCAAAAGAGAGATGTAACAAAAATACCTTTGGTAAGTACAAAGGAATGACATGATCCTCAGTCAGACATAGAATGTGATTTATAACTTGCTCCGTGGGTGGCTGCTTTTGTTCTTAGGTTATTGTAGAATGTGGGGTAAAGCATGTACAATTAAAGCAAGCACTGTGTTCTGAGAAGTGCCATGGAAATACCGAAGAAGAAGAAAAAGAAGAGATGTAGAAAGCGATAATAAGGAGCTAAGTCTATCTAATTTTATAAAGTATGTACCATCAATATGTGAGTAATAGTGGAGGAGGGATAAAGGTTGAACTGCCTTGCTTCATAGAAAGTTAACAATCCATTGGAATTGTGGAATCGCAGAGAATAGACTAGGTGACCTCTGAAGTATTTTCTCACTATAAATGCTATGACTAAATGTGAACATTCCTTTAAATTCAAAGGCTACTAGGTTCTATAAAAACATTTAAGTATTTTTCTGGAAGATTAGCAGGGTTAATACTTGAGTATAATGAATATTGAATTTAGGGCAAATAAATAGCTATTGAATAGATAAGAGAGACTTATTTTGCCTAGTACACTTTTTCAATTCAATTAATTATTTATAATAATAATCACTTATTTTGTGCAGAGCATTATGGCTAGGTACTAGGGAACAATCTGAGGTCTACAGAATTAATATGTTGAAGCCCTTGATCCTATTAGTTTATCTCTGATCAAGGTCAGACAACTTTCATGAAGCAAGATAGACAATTTCCCAGCATGGTAAGTTAATGGAACAACATCAACTTGGGTTGATATTCATTTCAGAATGGCACAGGGCTTTGTCCTTGACCTTGTGTGCTGCTTGAATTTTTGGTCAGTGTCTTGGATTTAAGACATAGATGGCATGTTAACACAAATTTTCAAATTACATAAAAAAGAGATAGTTAACACTGTGAATGACAGTATCCAGTAGGATCTTGACAAGCTCAGGTGATGAAATGCATATAAGATGATGAAATTTAATGGGAACAAATGTAAAGCCTTTACTTCTAAATGAAAAAAATAAATCAATCTTACAGGTATAAGTTTAGGGAGCATAATAATTTTCATATTAAAAAATATCTAAGGGGTTTCATAGCTATGTGACCCTGGTCAAGTCACTTAGTCCCAATTGCCTTAGCAAAAAAAAATATATATATATACATATATATATATACATATACACACACACACACACACACACACACTCAAATTTCATATCTACCATCTTATCTAAATACATGGAATAAGTCAATCTCAATTTTTTCTTTGAAAAAGGAAAGTACATTGGAGTAGAAGACATTTAAAGACTCTTCTTGTTCTAAATCTGTAACCCTATAAATTGTTAGCTCAGAATAAGTCCATTCTTAAGTGATACAACAGCCAAAAAAATTAAATGAAATCTTAAAAATTTTAAACTGAATCAAGAGAGTCATACTATCCAGGAGGAAAGAGGTGATCATCTTAGTGAATTCGGTCTGGGCCAGAACATTTCTGGAATATATTTGTTTAGCTCTGGAGACTACATTTTAAGAAGGAAATTAACAATCTGGAATGAATCCAGAAGGATGAAGAAAGTAGAGTTCATGCAATGAAATCAGTTGAAAGAATTTCTCCAAAGTATTTTGGGAGAGATGAGAGAAAGATACAAAATATTTCTTAACCCCTTCAAGTACTTAAAGGTTTGTCATTTGGAAGAGGAAGTAAGACTTGTTCTGCTTGGATCCAGATGACAAAATTAGGAGCAAAGATTGAGAGGTAGATTCCAGTGTGATGTTAATGAGTTATTCCTAACATTAGAATTGTCCAGAAGAGGAATGGACTACTTCAGGAATTATACAAATGCCTTCTTACTAAATGTCTTCAGGATGTATATGTGCCATTTATCAGTTTTTGTGATCAAATTGTGGACTTCAGGTCAACTTAACATTCAAGTTACCATTGAGTCTCTGAGTAGATGTTCACTTGCCTCAACTCCACTTGGACAGTGGTCATTTCTAAAATAGACCTTGGTCCCAATCATGTGTCTGAAATTGAACTGAGGACTTACCCTCTTATTCTTAAGCTCCCTCTCCCTAAGAGAGAAGATTTCAAATAACAATTAACACCTAAACAGCTGGATCTAAATTGTCTTTGCTGATGAAATAACTTAGCTAGCCAGACACATCTGCACTTTATGCTGCAAAAAATGGGAAGTTAATCTATTTCTTTCAAAGAAAAGCAGACATGGTATATGTACAGTAGCTGTTCTCCTCATGTCCAGCGAAGTGCCTTGTCATGCAACAACTTCAGTTGCTAAGGCAAGTAACAGATGATCTTAGAGTGAAAACAGAAGAACAAGTAGGAAGTAACTTCCTTGAAGAATTCTTTTGATGTGAGGAAGAAAATAATCTTTATTTTCTTGAAAAAAAAATCTCTTGAGAATATCACTTTCGTTCTTTCCATGGTTTTCTTTTTTTCCTTCCTAATTGTTTCTGATGGAAAACTGAGGGTGAGATTCCTGAACATCTTTGTATTTATTCTTTGAAGGCAGAATTTTGGGGATGATTTTTTATAATAAATAATTTCTGATCATCAGAGACTAGCATTAAAGGAAGATGAAATAAAAATTTTTGTCAAAAAAAAGTAATTTAGGTAGAATAGATAGTATGTTAGATATAAAGATTAAATAATTTTTTCTTTCTTATCAATAATGTACTCTTGAAAGAATTCCCCCTCCCAGAACATGCTAATAATAATTTTCCTTCAGTGGTTTCAAATCACCTCAGCTGAAATGTAAATATTCCCTTCACTGATTAAAATAATATACTGAATGGGGACTGTCAAAATCTAGTGGTATCTAGCATTTAATACTAGAAAGATAATTTTAATGAACATGTGTGTGTAATGAGATGACCTGAAAAATGCTTCCTTTGCTTATTAAAAAACTGAATTTTAAAATCTTTTTTGTAAACAACATGAATCAATAGTCTTTAACAAATTATAAGACATTTTTAGAGAATTAAACTCTAGGTCTCTTCATTTCTTCAGTAAAAGATGATTTTATTTTTCCTTGGCTTATTATTTTTACATTTATTTTAGGTTTATGAACACCAAGATGGCAGCAAATCTCTAAAGCTAGGAGATTTTGGCTTGGCAACTATTGTAGATGGTCCCCTGTACACTGTCTGTGGAACCCCTACTTATGTGGCTCCAGAAATCATTGCAGAAACTGGGTAACTTCTTTATTATTCTTGTTTTTAATAGCAGTAAGTGATGGAAGCTTGATGCAGCTGTTCGTAGGTCTAACAGAGTTATCAGGCCTCTCTTATCTCACTTTTGTGATCTTTACAGAGAAAGTCTTTTTTGTGTGTTGTTCAAATCGAATCACCAATTACTGCCTTCTTGTTTAAGGCTCTCATTTGCCCTCTGTTAAGGGTTAGCACAGCAGTGATTAACCCCAGAGGAGAAAGTCTTCAGACTAACAGTGAAACATATAGTGATAGTAATTAACTCCCTCAAGGAGATAAAAGGAAACAAAATCTGCTCTAGATAGCGATTACAGTTTCCTGTGGTTTTTTTCTCTGTTGCCCTTAATCTGCAATCACCAAACCATTTTGGCCTTCTTTAGGATCCATTGATTTAATGTAGCATGTAAACACCCACCAGTGGCAGTGAAATTGAGGAAATTTGCAGGTTTCTCTATGCAGAAACTATAGCTACAGGCTGTTCCAGTCCTAGAAAACACATCTTACTTCTCTCCCTTTCTTTTTTTTATTTCTTTCTCTCTCTTTTTTTCCCCTCTCTCTCCCATTTCTTCTCTCACTCTTCTTTTCCTGTCTTCTCTTTCTCTTCTGTCCTCCCTTTAACTTCTCCCCTTCTCCTTTTTGTTTTCTTCTTTATTTCTCCTTCTTCCCTAGGTATGCCCTCTTTTCCCCCATCCTCACTCTTTCCAAGCAAGCCTATATCAGAAAAGTTCTTGATACTAAGTATCTGTCACCATAAGCAATAGAAAAGACAATTTCTGTGTGATTATTTTCCCACCTTTTCTTCTCTCTCTTATCTCTTCCCATATTCCTTTTGTTCCTTCCTCCCCTTTCCCATTCTGTCCCTCTTCCCAGCCAAGTCATTTCTGGGCAGCTCAGAGTTAAATTTTTTCTTCCTGGCCTTTTGTTGGAAAAGCAGACACAATGTAGACCAGAAAAGAGAGCGTTGAGATAGAGGGGAAATATGACCATGAGAAAAATGCTAGATGTATAGTCCTGAGGGATCTTGATTGAAACCTTGCTTTTGATACTAGGTGTGTATAATGAAAGTAACTTAAATTTTCTTACCTTCTGGAAAGTGGGATAGTACCTATATAACCTACCTGATATAGTTATTGTGGGGATCAAATTGGGTAATATGTCTCGGTTATTATTATAGCTAGGGAGAGAGGAAGAGAAAAGATACAGGTTGACAAGACAGCAAATAAGGTACTTCCAGGTAATGGTATAGATAAGCAAAGTATATAGTTTCTTTCTCTATGACCATAATGACAATCCCAGATAACACAGTGTTGGGACAATCACATTTTCTTTTCTGGCTCTCTCTGGGTCTGAATTTTGCTTATTTTTCTAGTCCAAAAGTTAGAGATATCTGCTCATGAGCATAGGTATACTCTTTCTGATTTTCATTAATGTGTTTTAGGTATATATTTTTCCTCTAATCTCAATTTATCTAGTGTTAATTATTTTTAACAGGAGGATGGGGAAGAGGGATAGATATGTTAATGTATTATACCATGTGTTGTAATGTGCCCTGGCTTGATTTATCTAAATCATAATATCACTTACATTTTTAGATATGGCCTCAAGGTGGACATCTGGGCAGCTGGTGTGATTACTTATATCCTGCTGTGTGGTTTTCCTCCATTCCGTGGGTATGGACCACAATTTTCTATTCAGCTCCTAACAATGTATTTCTCTATTCTTAGAATGGTCCATATGTCTCTCTTGTACTGAATACAAAGAAGTCTGCTGCAGGGGAAAGGGGAGGGAATTTTTATTTGTAATGCCTGTTATTTTTTCCATATTGTGCATGGTAATTTATGTGATGTTCATAAATCTTCTCTGTGCTATTTTTAAAATTTGTTCATTCTCAAATTTACCAAAACAATTCCTTTTGACATTTTGAATTGCTTAAAAACATCTATTTTACAAAATTTCTTGGGGAAGGGAATGTTGCAGTTGCAGAATAGACAGGCATACCCTGAATTTGCTTTTTTCTTTTCTTCCCTCAAACAGAAGTGGTGATGATCAGGAAGTACTTTTTGATCAGATCTTGATGGGTCAAGTGGACTTTCCTTCTCCATACTGGGACAATGTTTCTGACTCTGCCAAGGTATATCTTGAAGGACTTTATTTTTCTTTGTGTACGTTAACATCAGGATTGTTTACTAAGTACTATGGGCAAAGAGACTATTGATATTGTGTAGATCACTTTTTAGGATTACTTTGGGATTTATATTGAATAGATTTTCAAAGATTTTACAATTGGGATAAACATTAGCTTCTGAAGTTCTTTTAAATTTTTGATGCTGTCAGTGTAGCACTCTACCAATATAGTGTGAATAAATCTGGGTTCAGACCTTAACTTTCTATGCAAGCTTAGCAAGTTACTTAACTTAGTCTAGATGAACTTGAAATTTCCTTCCAGAACTTTTAGATTGTATGTTCTCTTGTCTCTCTTCCTCAATATGAGCAAGTTTTCTGTGTTCTTGATGAGATTTTTTTTTGAGAGGTCACTTTTTGTGTGCAAGTTATCATTAATAATATGTTACAGCCTACTTACTTACATTCACTATGTATCATAGGTCACCTGAAATTTGGGTTCTTCTTGTATCATAGTGTTCAATAATCCATATCCATTTAGCCTTCCTAGAAGAATATGAGGGCTACAAAGGTGGTGTTGACAGCAACAAACAGAATTCACAGTAATCTTTGTACTGGACCTCACCCATTATCCAACTTGTCTAAGATGTGTATGCACTAGCTCATAGGACTATCCATTCGCTTATGTTATTACATGTATAATGTCCATTTTTCATCCATTTCACTTTTTCATAGGTATAAGTAGTTTTTTAAAATTGCTTTTATGGATTTATACTACATAGATTTTTTTTGTGCTGTTCAACAAGCATTTATTGATCATCTAGCGAAATGTGTCTAAATCAGTAGATGTTGAAAAGACATATATGGCATGATGCCTATCTTCATAGTCTTTAAAATTTTACTTATAAATGCTTAAGAAAACTAAATAGCATAATACAAAATATATTCAAATGTCAGTATGTACCAGTCATCAGGAGTTAGAGAAGGGAGAAATCACCATTTAGCTGGAACTTCATAAAGAGAGGAAGGAACTGAACTGGGCCTTCAAGACAAATAGGAATTTGGTAAAGAGGAGAAGAGGAAAGGGACGTCATTTCACTCCATAAAACTAGGAGATTGACTTGAAAAAGAGGTAAAATACTTACAGTATGAAATTTAAAATGCTTTGGAAGATGGCAGATCGTTAGTTGTATTAATTTTACATTTGTACAGCTGTCATCAGGACTGATTTGAAATCCAAAAAATGTTTTTCATCTCTTTGAGCTATTAAGAGGGAATTATTTAGTCTTTTTATTTTTTCCTTCTTAATGAGATATCCTTTTTATTTTGAAAAATTCCAAATCTAAGTATAATTTATTATTGAATATTCCTGGTTCCATCTTTTGGCTCTGATCTATCAACTTATATTGAATTCCAGCTTTCTTAATTTTCAGAACGGCCCCATTTCAGATCAGCATGTGAATTCAAGGGAATGGGGGGACATGAAGAGTTTCAGATCAAAGTAATGGGTTATATTCATCCCAGAGAAGACAAGGTTCATGGATGACTTAAGAACTATCTTCAAGTGTATGTAGTGTTATTGCTCACAGATTGAATGATCAGACATGTGCTTAATCTTCAGCAAAAGGACTTGAAGTTATGCATAAGAAATGATTTCTTTATAATTAAATTTGTCAACTTTGGAATGGGCTGCCATATGGAGTTTTAGTACATTCTCCCCTGGGTCTTTTAGAATGGGATCAATTTTTTTTCTGTCAAAGAGAATTTAGCTGTGTAGGCTTGCCTAAATATAGGAGGTTAGATACAGTGGTCTCCCTTGTAACTCTTTGATTCCTGTCTCACAAGTCAGCAGAGATGTGCAGTTAGTCTCATCTCCAGGATTGAGAAGTTCTGGTTTAAAACATGGGAGATACATTTGGCAAAAGAGGTTTGCTTGGCTCCTCTCCCTTATGTTGGATTAATTATGAAATCAGAGAAAAATACCATAAGGTCTTGGTTTAAAATCCAAATTGTCATGAGATTGATGATTTAAATATTTAGTACTGTCATGGATGGTTTACAGGCTCAACATAGGGAATTAGACTGATAATCCATCTGAAAGAGAAGAAATTTGTTGTATCACTATCAAAAAAGAAAGACTTCACATTCAACCCTTTAACGTGATTAAAGTGACCAATGAATTCCGTTGCCTTGGTGGTAAGTAATGCCAATACCATCAAACTAAATTTTAAAAATCTAGTGTATTATCTGCAGATAATGCAACACTCAATTCAGTTCACTCTTCAGCAATCATTTACTAAGTACCCATGTGTTCAAAGAATTATGGAAGGATCTGGAGATCCAACAATGAAACACAACATTCTTTAAAGAATCTTGAATTCTGATAGATAGCATAAAACATATCCAAAAAGAAAAGAAATATGATGCAAAATAGAATATGACTATAAAGCAGAAATCCAGATGACTATTTCCTGAGAAATATAAGGATCAAGATGAGATTACTTTCAGCTGGACTGCTCAAAGAAGATTTTATGAATGTCAGTGAATTTTCTATTGCCTATGTCTTCATGCCATGTCTTTTGCCTCTTATATGAATGTCAGTTCCTATCCAAGAGCCTTGGATCCTGACTGTAAGAGTCCTCAAAAACTGACCTGACCCAGACCCACCATATAGCTACTGTCCAATTATTCTCACCCCCTACCATCACCTATGTACTTTCTCTTAATACTCCCTGTTTTCAATCCCTAGTTCTGAGAACCATAACAAAATCAACACTGGTATTTCTGGAAAGGCCAACCTTGTTAACTTTTCAGTCCAAAAATAACCTTTACATGTGTTATCTTCCCTTAGTAGAATGCAAGTTCCTTGAGAGCTAGAACTATCTTTTTATGCTTGTATTCCCAGTACTTCACACAATTTCTGACAAAAAGGAAGTAATTAATAAATACCTTTTCATTAATTCCAGCTTCTGGATAAACTTCAATAGATAGAAAATTAAGACCCTACTGCTGAAGTCTCAGGGAAGCTGGTCATGGCAACATACATCTCAAGAGAAGGGTGAAGAGATCCATACAATCAAATAAATTACTAGTGAAGTGCTTAGTATGGGCTGAACAAAAGAAACAGTAAAATCCAAGCATGAAATGATGCTGGAGATAGATAGGAAGTGACTATCCAAGCAGTCAGATATGTATCTAGCTATCATAGATCACATGACTCAGAGGGAATAGAAACACTACTATTTTTGAGGCAGAGATTAAGCTAGGGGATTCAGAGACCCCCAAAGCCATAAGTTTAATAGCTGAGTAAAAAATTAGGCTCTAAATCTAAGTGGCTGTAAGATCCTAAAGGTCTCATTAATCATACCTGTATACTGGAAACTACCTAGTCAGCAGAAGTACATATTCTACTTCCAACTAACTGAACCGTACCTTAGGGAAGCATTGAACTCAGAAGCTTATCTATTTCTGCCTCTCTCATTATGTAAGCTCAAGATCTCTGACCTGTGTTGGTCCATATTTTTTCCACTGGACATGCCTCCAAGTTGCATTCAAATTTGTAAATTAAAGAATTACAGATGCTCTTTAACTAGAAAAGACCCAAACAAACATTCTCTAGTCAATTACACTCACTGTCATCTCTCCAAAATAAGAACTTTTAAACAATTAATTTCAACAAATCTTTTAAGCATCTGCAAAGTACAAGGCACATAAAGGCAAAAATAAAATCTCTGCCTCAAGGACTTTACATCTTAAAACAAGTATACAAGTAGTAGAAACTAATTTTAGGAGGTTAAGAATACTGATGACTTGAGGTATTACTAAAGTAGGCCTTTTGTCAAGTGGCACCATAATTGTGGTGGTTTGAAGAAAGTTAGGGATTCTAGAGGCAAAAGTAAAGAAAGAATGTACTCTTGACATTCAAGGAAGATACTGTACACAGAAAAAAAAAAATCAGAGAACAGTGAGAAAGGCAGTTTGACTGGATCAAACAGTGCCTGAAGGGTAGAGGACAATCATATTGTGGAGGGCTTTCAATGCAACTGAGGACTTAGTTTTTTTGTATTAAAAGTAGTAAAGAGTCTCTAAAAATTTTTGAGACAAATTATGAAAGACTCAAAGTTGTACTTTTTTTTTTTTAACCATTGATTCCTAGTTCTTCCTTCTTTCTAGGATATCTTCCCCTCACCTATGCCTATCAAAGTCTAATGTATCCTTGGGGATCTAGTTCCAGTGCCCCTTCCTGAATCTCTCCAGACAAGGACTAAGCAACATTTTATTCTTCTAAACATCTATAGCACTTCTCTGAAGTAGTGCTAATGACTGCTATTTCTTTCTTTGTTTTCCAGTTCTGTGTGTTTTATCTCCCCTAGATTTTATCTATCTCCTTGAGGACAGATTCTAATTCTCATATTTTTTCATTTCTCATAGTTCCCTATAATATGCCTCACACTTAGTAAATGCTCCCTAAATGGTTGCTGAATGAATGAAAAATCATAGATTTTTCTTCAGTTGATTAGGATTGATAATGGTAGTATAACTGACATTGTAGGTTGTTTCACAGTATTCAAAGTTCTCCATGTGTTATTTCATTTGATTTTCATAGTAGTCCTGTACTATTCTACACTACTATTATTCCCATTTTATAAATGAAGAAACTGAGATTTGAGATTTGAGAAATTGACAGTGAATGACAGAGCAGTCCTTGAAACCAGATCTTTGACTCAAAATTCTCTCTATATATTTTGCTAATACAGCATTGCCTCCTAGGAAAAATCATCATCAAAGAGTATTTAGCCTTTGGGTACTGTGACATGTGCTGGGGTTTTCAAAGCAAGTTTTCTCTGTTATCCAGGAATTCATAGGTTGAAAAAAAAAAACTGCCTTCTGACATAACAATTCAACCCAACTTGTGATTTCAAGATCTCAATGTCTTCATTAACCCTTAGATCCTTGCTTCAAAACTATCAAGTCATCCAGAAGACATCACATTAACTTCATTAACAAAACAAGTCCCATTTAAGCTGTTTCTTCATTTTTGTAGAAGATAGATGGATAGACAGATAGCTAGATAGACAAACATAAATAATATATATCACATATGTATATGTATATATGTATATATGCATATATAGATAAGCCACAAATATATATAAACCATTATCATGTTTTTTCTGTCTTTTTTAAAAATCTAAACATATTATCTAATTTCAAGGAAAACTAATTTTTCTTCAAGGGCAAAATTGAATAAAATGCAGGAAATGTGATTTCTATATTGAGATAATATATTTAAAATTTAAATTTTTTAAAACCTCTAGTTTAATACTGTACGTTTGAGAGGCCAAACAATCTTCCTGCCAAAAAAAATTTGGCTATATAGAAAATGGAATTTTGGAATTTTTTTATTGTCCTGATCCACTCACTAGAGGATTTTGATGCCAGCCCAAATCCTGATCATGGGTGAGGAGTGAAGGGGTGGAACTCGTGAAGATGGTCAAAACAAGAGTCTGTTTATTCAAAATGTTCTCAGCCTTATATACCCTAATACAGTTTCATAACTATAACTCACTGTGTTGGTGCTATCTATAGGATACTGTGCATGTGGGACCACATAAACAACTTGCTTTTTGTGCAGATGTTTCCTTGCCACCCTAGTATAACTCTGCTTTAATTACAACACAGGTTGTCATGCCCCCTGACTTCTCAGGAAGTTTGAAATGCCTCTAGGGGGGATGGGGAGCAAATCACACACATCAACAGGGTTCCTTTTACTGGACTAAAGGGTCTTATATCTTGTCCAGGGTTCCTCACTCTCTGTGGTCCTCCACTTTTTATCTTACATTTTATTGGGTTTTTTTCCTATACCAACCAGTGATTATGAAACTGAAATTAAAAAAAAAAAAAACTTTTGTATATTGTTATTCAGGTATCAAAGGGTAAAATAATGTATTTAAGAAAAGATAGAACATTAGAAGACTTTGCCAGCCAACTTGGAATAGAAAGTTGGTACATAAAAACTTTTTATTTGGGTTATAAAAATTTTATAAGCTGAATCTAATCTTTGGTTTCATAGGAACTCATTACCATGATGCTATTGGTGGATGTTGATCAACGGTTTTCAGCTTTGCAAGTCCTTGAACATCCATGGGTTAATGTAAGTAAATTTTTACCTCTCATGTTGAATCTTCATATGTTTTTTAAAAAATTAACAGGTTTCCTAAAACCTTTCCTCTTCAAGACTAAGACCTAACTAGGAAGAGAAAAGTAACATTTCATATTTGTCACTGAAAAGATGTTTGTGTTATATATCATCTTTCCTTTGACTTACAGTATGATGACCTGCTGGACAGTCCTTCCTAGAATTCCTCCTAGAACCTCAAACTCAACACATCTAAAATAGAACTTGTCTATGTCACCTAAACACATCCTTCCCTTCAACTTCCATTTTTCTTTTCATGTCACCTCCATGTTCCTAAACACTCAACTCAAAACCTGAGTCCCCTTTGGATCAGTTCATATCCTAGATCTGATCATTTACTAATCCCTGACAACTCTTCCTCAATAATTCTCATACCTATCTTCATACCTATACAAACATTACCTAGTTCAGAGATGTATCACCTCTTGTCTCAGCTATTGTAATAATTTCTGTATTGGTCCTCCTTACTCTATTCTCTCCCTGCTCTCACACACCTTTTACAGAGATGCCAAAATATTTTCCTAATTTACAGATCTTAACATATTACTTCCATCCTTGAAAACTTCCAGTCTCCTCTTTTGCCTCTAGGAAGAAATATAAACTCCTTTATAATCTGCCTCCAACCACATTGTTTCTTTTTATGTTCTAATCAAAGTGGTCGGTTGACTCTTTCCAATTTTATTCCACCCTTTCCTCCCTCCTGCCATTAATATGAGTCAAATCTAAAACCTAGAAAATACTTTCTCCTCATCTTTAGTTGTCAAAACACTTTTTTTTTTCATGGAAGATATATCCAGCTCAATTGCCTACATTTTTCTTTATCCTTTGCATTAAAATGCACATAATAGGTGCTTAATGATCATTGGCCTGAGTGCTAATCACAGTAGTTGCTATAAAGAACCTTATGATACAAAATTTTAAGATAAAAGGCATTACATCATTTTTCTTATTTGGACATCAGTAAGATATGTCCTACAGGAATTACTATCCCCATTTTGCAAATGAAGAAATGAGGCACTGCCACCCATCAGTCTTAAAGCAAGTGTCATTGATAGAATGTGAACCCAATGCTTTTCTAACTATGAATCCACTGCAATTTCAATTCTATCCCATTATGATTTGTTAAATTAAATCTCTACTTTCTGTGAAACTTGTCTTTCCTGTATCCTGCTAATTCTAATGGCAGGAATTCTCTGCCATATAAGTTACAAAAAAGCATTCATATTTAAAGTTGTTATTTTCATTTCTGTGAAATGGTGATTCAGTCTCACAAGGAAGGGTGATGTCTTAGGCCTTTATAAATATATTTTATTCAGTCAAGAGATATTGTCAGAGAATTTTGTCATATGTTCCCCATAAAAAGAAATCTTCAAGAGGATCCTGTAAAAAAATCTCCAAACTTTGATCAGTAAGACAGAGCATTGCTCTATATCATGATTTCCACCAGGCTGTTGATTCTGTTGCAGAAATTAAAATCTCTGAATGATAAAGCTATTGATGAGAAAGATCCTTTCAAACAGCCAATAAATTCATCACATGACTTGATACTATGGGAAATTAATTATGGTTTATGTTTTGTATTGTGAATTCAGATTCATAGTAGTATAGTATACCTCTGTTCTGAGCCATTTCTTCTTTTCACATCATCATCATCATTGCTAAAATTTATAAAAGACAAGCTTATAATATGGAAGCACAACAAAAATACTAGATTTAAGTCAGAAGAATTGAGTTTGAATCTCAACTCTTATTACTCATTATCTGCAAGACATTAGGCAATTAACAGTGAATTAATGGTAATGAACCTCAATTTATTGTACCTGCAATCTAAGGCTAGTAAAAGGTTCAAATGTAAATCCCTATTGGAATTTAAGCTATTAATTTTACTGAAAGCATCATTATTCCCATTTTACAGTTGAATAGAAACTAAGCTTTTGAAAGATTAAATGGCTGACTAAAAGTGATACAAGGACACTCTCAAGATCTCTCAAGAATTTTAGAATTGATTATATGACAGAGAAGACATTGGCACAGGAGAACTGAGCGAAGCAGAACTGAATTGGCTCAGAAGAAACATAAAATGTGCAAAGTACATAGAAAGTCTATCCCAAATGTTTTGTGTCTGACTTGTGGTAGAGTATTCTGAATTTGTATTAGTTTGATCAGCCACAGTCAGACACACCATAACTCAATTCTAATATAGTGATGATGTCATTTTGATTCTCTTTGAAAATGAAAGACAACAACCAACCAACTAACCCTCACCCAGATACTGTCAGAATCAAAATTTTACTTCAGATTTTATGAATCCAAATCGAATGTCTTTTTCATTATATTATTCACCTCTTCAAAGAAGCTTATTTTCTCTATATAATAATCCCAAACATGAAACTTAAATATGCTTCCCAATTTTAGCTCAGGCCCATTCAGGCTTTTTGGTGGAAGTTGTATTCAATTGCGTTCTCAAAGTACTTGAGAACAGAATCACTCTAATTCTCATTATCCAGCTTTTATAGGATCTCAGCCTTATCATCAGACAAGACTTTGTGTTCTATATCAGTAAGTAGATAAAGAGATGAATAGTCTTTCCCATGACTATCTTTTGATGCTTAAAACTAACTCTAGATAAAATTCCATCCTAGAAGTTAGGACAGCACACACCTTAGCCATTATTGGAAATAATAATAATAGAAATATTACACTAAGATCTTCTCCCCCTCCTTCCACATCCATCACTGTAATGTGTATGTAAATATAAATGTATGTAAATGTGCTGGTCAGTTCCAGGATTCCCATTTGCCTCCATGATAGTATCTGACATGAAATACCAGTCATGTTGATGATTTTTTTCTAAATTCCCTTGGGTGATTGCCTAGAATATCCTGTTCTTCCCCATTCCAGTATAGACTGAACCTCAAAGAAAAAGTTCCTCAATGGAGAATATCAGATAGTGATTTTTGCAACCATTTTTGATTCCAATTAGGATTTAATTACCACAAAAATAAATGTATTCTCATGATTATATGCTAGTAGACAGTTTCTAGGTCCCTACTATTCCAACTTCCTTCTGTTAAAAACACTGATTATATCACTAGGAAAATCTAATTCAGGAGTGGTTCAATCCTGATACCAACCTCCCCCCAAAATGCACACACACTTTTTTTTTAATTTACAAGAGAATTTCTCAGACTAACACTGTATTTCTTAGAAACATAGTGATAAAATTTATACCAATGCTTTATATTTTTGTACTAGCTTTAAACATTAGAGCCAAAGGCCATAATGAAAGATAAACAAATTGTGGAGCACAAAATTTATCAGGCTATATCTTTTGGCAATCCACTCAACTAATATTGAAAAAAAAACTAGTTGAAAAAAGGAAGGTAACATACAGCTATCTACTCAACTTAAATTGTAGCCTTTGATTAAGTGAAAATTTCCAGTGTTACACTACACAAAAGCAAAAATAATTTAGCTGAAGGTTAAGCCTGGAAACAATGTTTTAATCCAAGAGTTGGCAACCTTTTGAAAAATGACATGCCAGCTTCATGTAATGTTTCTTTTTGAGATGCTGGAAATTTAGGGACATGAATTCCAGCTACAATCCTTTCTGGAGACAGCAACTATACCTCTTGTGCATTTCTGGAAAGGACTAAATTAGCAGCAACTGACTTCAATAGCAGTTAAGAAGAGCTGCCATACCAAAAGTAATGAGCACCTCCATGAGAACCTGTGATAATAGTACAACCCACCACAGAATAAGCGTGGTTTAAGGTATGACAGTGGCCTTTTTCAAGATCATAATGGAGAATGAGCTAAGAAAATTATAGTAAACAAAGAGCCACTTTATAGCTCTAAGTAAAAACTTTCATGCTAGTTATTTACCAGCAGATTACTTGGTGAATATCTGATGTCTTTGGAATTTATCAGGAGTCTCAATAGACCCTAGCCTAATACATTTTCAGTTTCGATTTTTATGATAAATATAGTTGGAATGTTGTTGGAAACAGCGTAACCTGTTAAGTCTATTCCCAAAACACTAAAACGACCTCATGTCAACCATTTCTCAGATGTTTTTCATTTAAGAAGCAAAATTGTTCAGACTTAACAACTGTTAGCATTGACGTGAATGGACATCCTGCTCTTTCAGAACTGGAGTTTCTTAGCCTCTTACTGCTGCCCTTATTTCAATTTCTTCCCCCCACATATCTCCTGATCCAGTAAGGAAGCAGTATCACACCTTCTAAAATTCCTAATCTTGCTTTTATTTTGATACTCCATGAATTTTAATTTCAAACTTTTGAACTTCCAGAAAATGCATCCTAAAGTCCAGAGAAAGATATGGACAATTTTTTAGTCCAGATTCAACTACTAAAAAATTCCTGCATATTCTGAACTTCAAGACAAACTTTTTATTAAACTGAGAACAGATAGTTTGTGTTTCTTTTAGCAACTTTTGAAAAATTTTGATTTATAAAGATATTTATAATAGTAATTACATTTCTGTATTACTCAAATTGGAATATTTCCCCCCTCACAATAAAATAAAAAAAGACTAATTTAGACTTTCATACCCATACGAGTTTTGTATTTGCTGAGGTCTGTAATGGAAATAAATGAGCAATCAATCAACTAGGAATAATAAATTACAAACCAAAAGAGAAGATTGTTGTGACATTCAACTTGTGACCACAGGAGAGGAAGTTGTGCAAGGAAAAAAAAATCAGAATAATCACTTGAACCCTAAGGAAACAATCAAAACACTTTTCAAGATCCAGTTCATTCATTGTCATTTTCTCCCATTATTTTTACAATGACTTATTCACTTGGCACATTTGGAAAAAAAGAGGAAATCTTCCTTAAGAAGTGGATAACTTAAGAGTAACCAACTTAACCTTGTGGTATTTGTCTGCATTTAACACTGTTTCTATAGGCTATCAGTTTTGGTGCACTTAACCTCATATGTACCTTTGCCCTATTATACACTCTTTATAGAAGTGCTCTTCTGTCTTAGGGATATATCAATTAGATTTGTTAATCAATAGCTCAGTCAATATATACAGATGCATGAGTGCATTATAGACATACTGTAAACTTTTCATTAAATGGGATTTTTTCACCCACCACACTGAACCCTCTCAAAACATTAGCCTTCACTATCAATTGCTATGAATTTGTAGAATACAAAATAATTTTAGAATAGCTTAATTAAATCATAATTAAGGAAGTAAGTTTCTTCCTAAGACCAAGTATGTATACATATGCATACAAACACACATATGAATACTCTCTGAATCCAAATGCAGCATTCTACCCATTATACTACAGTGTCTCTCTACAGTAAACTAATAACTGGCCAAACAGACTTTGACAAGTCTTTCAAAATTTAGACTGTGGATGACTACCTTCTTTGGCCCTTGTTCTGCTTCCTCAATTCCATAATTCAGTATTAGCAAGTATCTCATCTATAGTATTTTAAATTTCAGTTTATATTATCTTGAACAATGACAGTGAGAGAATGAGGGGAAAGGGCAAGAAAACAGTCAATAGATGGTCCATGACTATGTGAATTTTTAAATTTACCAAGAAAAGATTTCACTATTCTCTAGTCCTAAGTGATTTTTCATGCAAACTCTTTGTAAGGAATATAATCCTCTAGATTTAGAAAGCCAATCAAAAACTAAAGTAATTGGTAAATGGTGCTGTTTAAATGAAATGGAGGTCAGTGGTAGTCTAAGAAAACAACAGTCTCTCTCTATAATTACAAAGACACATTGGTCATCAGAGAGCTAACATTTTTAATGAGAAAGTTAATTTTCCCCAGATTCTAAGACAAATCTTGGTTTGTCTTAAGAAAAAAAAATTTAAGTAATTTTCTCTTCAAGTACAATCTGAATTTGACATTGAGTTTTTCCTGTCAGAAACTAGAAACTATGCTGGGAAAAGATAATAAGCATGGGGAGAATGTGAAACTAGGAAGCATTAAGATATGTCATAGTGCAACAGAACAAGCAATTGGGAAACCAAGCCTCTTGTTTTATGGCACTTTAAAAAAATAAATAAATAAATCCAAGATTCATTTAAATCTGGGTTTAGTTTAAACTGAGAGTCAAAACTCCCCTAATAAATAGTTCAGCTTAATTCATATTAATTATTAACTATTAATACGATACTCCTGATATCTATGGAAGGAAGGTAAACATGGACTTGAGGACAATTCAACAATTGTTTTTCTAGGTGGTGAAGAAGGGAAGAAAAGTTTACTTGCAAATAGTTCTCTCACTCTACTCCACCCCTCTCCAATTGAAAATGGGTAGACAAGAGAATGTTGGCTGTCCAAAAAGCAGCTGCTATGTCTGACTTTCTGTTTTACACCCTGATTTTTTTCTTGTCAGCAGCAATATTCTGCCAAATCATGGATGAGAATTTTTTAATCACAAACCACTAACCTCAAACCACAAGCAACCTATGTCAGATTTCAGGAGATGCTCAAAGCTCAGAATTGTGTTAGTAATACTGAAACTATTTGCAAAATGCTGCCAACTTCATTGTATCCATCTTGAAAACACAGAGCACATTTTTGACACATTATCTGCACTGTGATGATAATAATGCTAAAAATAAATACTAATGGTTCCCATTTAGTTAACAAGGTAGGATTTAAGTTATTTATTTTATCCATATAAAACAATCATAAAATCATTGATCTACAATCAAAAGAGACCTTTGAGATTATGTAATCTAATCCCCTCATTTTACAGATGAGGAAATTGAGGCCCAGGGAAGCTAAGTAACTCACATAAGCCTATTAGATGCTATCAATCAGTGAAGAAACAACATTAACTATGTCCCTCCCCCAAACAACTTGGTTATGACTTTTAAAAATGTTCTGCTTAAAGCTTCCAGATGAAATTTATAAATGGAAAAAGCAGTTCTGATTACTTATAAGGTTTAACTCCAGAGTATAAAGGCATCCTTTTGTCTGAGCAAATTTCAAGACTTCATTTAAGTTTAAAAGAAATGCAATTTGAATCCCACAAGGGGGGACTGGCACCATTCCAAAAAAACAGAGCTAAAATCCACCTAGAAGACTTGCATGGGTTATTACGAATTAGGGCTGGGCTAAATCTAGAAGTGAAGAAATAAGGTTTCACGAAGGGTCAGAAACATATAAATGTGAAAACAAATGAACTCTACTTAGTAGCCAGCAAGAGGCCCATGCATAAATGCTTTTTCCATTCATTTTTTCATGGAGTAAGAGAAAGATTCATAAAGGCAGGAATAAGTTTTTTTGTGAACATTTAGATCTAAGAGTAGAATGGACTTCCTTGGAAGCTAGTAAGATTTCTCCTCAATTGATATCTGCAGGTAAAGTCTAGATGTTCATTTGATGGGTATATTATAGAGGAAATTTTTTTCTGGTATAGATTGCACTAGATGACCCCTGAAATCCCATTGAATTCTGGGATTCATTAAACTCTTAATTTGCCTTCTCTGAGCTTGTTCATCATCCAGATTGCCTTTGATATCCCATCTAAATTTAATATTCTGTGTTCTTACTACATTCATATATAACACCACATTCATATAATACAGAGCTTCAGGACACTTTAATAAGATGTTACAGATAAATTGCTCATCTAAGTCTGTGGAAGAAGTTTTCACATTCAGAGTTTCTTATGCCAGTGAAATTACCAAGGTGCCATTTACTCCCAAAAAAGTACTGTACAACAATTAATTAGTTATCATGATTTTAATCCCATAAACTATTATTATTATCTTCATTTGTAAGTAGGAAGAAACAAGTTTTGCATAAGGAACAGTAACCATGGTTTGGTTTTGTTTTTTGGTGACAGAAATTAAAGAATAACAGGAAATGAGGGCAGTGAAGAAGGGAAACAAGTTGGTGAAGGACACTGAAGATGAGTTCGGCAATCGTTGGATTTGACCCATTAGTAGCCAGCACTAGGTTTTCTAAGAGAAAAGTGATATGATGAAAACAGTATATGAGGAAGGTTATTCTAGCAGCTGTGTGTAGGATGGTTTGGAAAAAGAAGAGTCTGTAGGCTGCAAAACCAGCAATGAGGCTGTTGCAATAATCTGACCATAATGTAATGAGGGCCTGAACTCTAAGGCATTAGTTGTGAAAGGGAAAAGAGAGATCAAATATGAAAATGAAAGGAAGGAAAAAAAAAACTGTCAGTCACAGTAATCAAATGGATGTTAAGGGGAAATTTGGAGGTATCAAAAGTGAGTCAAAAGTGACTTCATTGAATGGTGCTGATAAAATTGAATGTAACCATATTGGATTTATACCTCTTCATGATGGTCACAGATCCCCTATTTGGGAATCTTCAGCTAAGGGTTAATTCTTGCTTGTATAAAGCATTGATTTTTTTTATTGGAAGGAACCATATTTCCCAGACAAGTGGTATATCAGCAGGAGATTACTGACAACTCGATATGAGGAAATAACTATAACAACTCATAACTGAGCCCAGATAGGCCTAGTGGTAAATAGATAAAACTAACCAGGATTCAAATTATGAATGCATTTATGAAATCGAAATTCATCCTTTTCATCAAGGATGAATATCTACCTTTGAAGTAAGTGTTGAAAATGTGTATCTCTACCTTACAAATGGAGAAACAGACACAGAGAAGCTAAATAACTAGCTCTGTCATCGTGGGCAAGTCATTGAACTTTTCAGGCTCAGTTTTTTCATCTTTAAATAGGGATAATAAAGATTGTTTTGACAATCAAATGAGATGATATGTGTTTAGCTACATATTCAAGCTGTCATCATAGCATGATCACAATGATTCTGTGTTAGAGACAAAGCTCCATCATATCCATTTATTATCATATCAGAGGCACTCCAGGATTTTATTCTTATGGATTCATTCCTAATAGCCACTGTTAAAATATCATTAAGTCCTCTTGCAATCTCAGAATGCCCCTATAGCAGGCAATGAATTCCAATGATATTCCCTCATATAGTGTATCAACATAACAAGAGAAACAGGCTATGAGATCAGCAAAAAGGATATAAAATCAAAAGAACTTTCTGATTATAAGGTTTTGCCAGAGAAATTAGATTGCTGAAATAGATTGTGGAATCTATCTTTTCACAAGGTCTTAAGGTAAGGCTGGACACCTTTTGTTCTTAAAAGGCCTAAGTAAGAAATAACATTGTAAAATGGAGAGACAGCTAGGTTTGGAATGAGGAAAGCCTGGGTTCAAATCCCATCTTGGACATTTACTAGCTTTGTCTCTGTCATTCTGGGAAAGTTACTTGATTTTTCTGAGCTTCAGTTTTGTTATTTATTAAATGAAGGATTATATTAATGACCTCTGAGCTCCCTTCCAAATATCTATGGGTCCATTTTTTTTTAAATTTAGTGATACAAAGGGAAAAAGCTACCCAAAGAAACAGCTAAGAAATCTACCCATCTAAACCAGCATTATACTGATCTGTTGTTTAAACAAAGCCTTGACTTGTTCAGTAGCAGGGCACTGAAGCATACCAATCAGTCCCAATAGATGGGTGCCAGAATGATGTGCTAGGAAGGTTAGCTGGAGAGGCTTTTACATTAGAGAAATGATGGTTTTCATTGATTTCTAGGTTTTGAGATCAATTTTGTATTTTTAAACATGTACTTAGAGCCATATACTTT
Organism: Sminthopsis crassicaudata; assembly: GCF_048593235.1. Classification (NCBI taxonomy): domain Eukaryota; kingdom Metazoa; phylum Chordata; class Mammalia; order Dasyuromorphia; family Dasyuridae; genus Sminthopsis; species Sminthopsis crassicaudata. Next base: position 469,638,952 of record NC_133619.1, read on the forward strand.
TGTTACTAGAAATTGTGTATTATTAGAAAATAAAAAGGTAAGAGCAAGAAATAGTTTTAAAATTACTGAGAATTACACCTGAAAATCAAATCACAGAGAGAGTAAAGCCAGATTAATTTTGTAGCAGCTGTGGAAACCAATGGGATCTTTGAGTTATATTTCTAGGAATAGTTTTGTTTTGTTTTTAATGGGAAGGCAACAACAAGCTTGACTTTTCCTAACATCTTGTGTTTTATATTTCAAAGATCATTGCTTGTTTCCAGAAGAGAACCTTTTTTAAAAAACCTCATTTTGCATTTCTCTAAGAATTTTTCTCTCTCTCCCTTTTTATTTCCTTTCAGGATGATGGCCTCCCTGAGAATGAACATCAGCTGTCAGTAGCTGGAAAGATAAAGAAGCATTTCAACACAGGCCCCAAGCCCAACAGCACAGCAGCCGGGGTTTCTGTCATAGCAGTAAGCATCTGAAATGCACAACTATAATATTTTAAAAGAAGCCTGAGAGACAGGCTCTTCTAAGGAGACTACTCTGCCAGTAGACATCAGATTGGGCCATTGCTTTAGACAGCTCTAGCACTTAATGCAACAGAGGAGTTTCTGGTTTCTGAGATGTACTGGATACTTTTGCAGATGATTTTTCCCTGAGAGGCACATCATTATCTAACACCTCCAGGGTGTCCTGCAGTATATAGTCATTTTATAATTCATTTTTAAGCAAATAGTCCTCCCCACACTGGACCTTCCACCAAGAAAAGCTTTTTGGCTGGGTGGATTAGTTCATGATGTCCTTCTATCAAGACCCAAGGGGGTGAGGGAAAAGCTGAGTGAGAGGACATTGTAGGAAAAAACTAGCAAAAAAGAAAAACTCACTAGAATTAGTTGTGCCAGGCATAAATGTAGACTGAAATCTAATAGAATGTGCAGTCAAATTTTTGGTGAAAAAATTCAAATGCTGTGAACACCAAAAGGAGTTCCAAAGGCTTGCTGCTGCTTATAAATTGTCATTCTTATGGTTGAAACTCTTTTAGCGTTTACCATTTTTGAATGCTGCTGTGCAAGAATTTTTTTTTTCCTTTTGCATACTTTTAGATATACATGACACACAATTTGATAGCAGCTCTAGGCAAAGATTAAATTGGACAGAGAAATAAGGAAACTTCATACTTGCTTGTGTCACATTCTAGTATAAATATAAAGTTCCAAATTATTGGAATTTCTAACATTTCCTATTTTAAAAAAAATAAACTTTCTAAATTTCAATGGCACATTCAGTATGAAAAAAACTGATGTGTTTTTCCTTTCCTGGGATGATACATAGGAAAGAAATTAATAGCGTGATATGATAAAATGGAGAGTATGCATGCTCCTGAACAGTGCCCATTTTCATAAGAATAAGCCTGAGTTCTTAAATATATCTCTGGTGTTTTTAACTTTTAAAAATTCTCCGTCTTCGTCTTCAGTACAATGGTTGAGCATGAGATAAAGTTTAAGAAAACAAAATACCATACTAAACATGAGTTCCATATCTGATTGCTACTCAGTGTTTATTCCAAGCTTCCATCAATTGCAGATGGCACATATGTACACTTTCTTGTCCTCTTCCCGCTTTCATGTTTCTCAGCTCAACCCTTCCATGGTAGGTTAAATCAGCATGAAGTAAACTTAATTCAAGGACTAAATCTATCTCATAAGGGCAAATTGGTTGTACTGAAGAAATGCATACTCCTCAGATGATTCCTCAGTAATTACAAGGATTTAAAATTTCAAGCTGTGCTTCTTACCTTTTCATTTTAGTTTTTCATTTTAAAAATAATAATAATAATTGGCTTCCTGCAGAAGCAAATTGTCCCTCTTGCTTTCTGTGTTCCTTAGCTTTTCAGTCTTTACCTAGTATTGTCAATATATATGTATATATTTTTAATTTTAGAATAATTCTCCCACCATTGAAATTTTGCATACCATCATTGTTTATTTGAAATGTGAGCTTATTCCAAACTGTTTGATTCAGAAAACCTTCTTTTGATATGGGCTACCAGCTCATTTTGCCCACAAATGCTATTTCTACTGCTCTTTCAAAGGAATTTCAGCTTCTAGAAATGATGCTTTTTGTTGCCTGTTATTTTCTTTCGGTTTCTTTTCCACTCTGTTTTGTTTCTTGGTTAAACTTTCCTTAGTTGTTCACAGTAGTAATAGCAGTTTTGTAATGTCTAAAGATACCAGTATGTCTTTTCCATTGACAGACAAAGAAATAATAGGCTTGGGATGGGAATTTCCATTTTTTTGTTGATTCTGGAGAAATTCTGGATTCTTACTCAAAGAGATTTACTAAACCTCACATAAACATTGGGTTTACTATAAAAGAGTCCTAGGTATACTGACATAATTTTTCCAAATATAAGAACGGTGTGATTGTAGTTAAATACCAAGTTATCAGTTCATTAATAAACACTGAGATTATAAACTGCTCCAAAAGGAGCAACTTGTTATAAGTTGTAAATGCTAAGGGTGATACACTTAAACAATTTAAAAATATGCATTCTTATAACTTTAAACTTCTTTTAAAATATTTTTTTTACTAATGTCTATCTCAAAATGGAAAGAAGTCCTTTGGAGAAAACCAATTTGATACTTTTAAAAGTATATTTCAGAGTATTGGTGTAACGCTCAATGGCTATTTTAAAGAAAAATAGAAAATATCAGACACAACTCACGTAATTATGTGCAATTTTATATGCCACTTAGCCACAGCTGTATACTGGGTATATAAGATATATGCTTCTTTGTTCTCATACATATATACACATCATAATGTGTATTTCAGAGTAGATATAAACAACATGATTAGATTGGGAAAATGTTTTCTGATGTAGCTTTGGGCAAGCCAATGAATTTTTTAAACCAGCTTTCCCAATTTTTCAATAAGATACTCCACCCCAAAGGATGGCATAAGGAAAAAATATCCTAAATATGAAAGATTATCTAACTAAATTTAAAGCATAACCTAAAAGGAGCAATGTTATATGCAAGGTGTTATGTTCAGTACTGGAAATAAGCATGATATAATTAAAAGGCAGAATATATGTCCTTTGCTAATGGTTATTTAATTAGTTCCAGTTGATCTTAAATTTATAATACATTTTGTTTTGTGTGCCCTTGGAAATGAGCATAGGGAGGGCTGGACTTTTTATTTCCTTAATGTGGCTCCCCATTCCTTCCAACAACAGGAGCTGAAACTCATCTGTAACTTATAGCTTTAGACAGCTTCTTGGGACACTGAAAAGCTAACTGACTTAACAGTGTTGTCAATGAATCTCACTACTTACTGACTCCAACACCAGCTCTCAATTCTTTATACTATGCTGCCTCTCACGATTTAATTATTAATCTAGCTAAATGCCGAGAGTTCCTGGTTCACTGAATATTGACTTCTTTTTGATAAATTTTTCTATGAATTACACCATAAAGAGATATTCATTTAGGATATAGTAAGTAGCTTTAAACTTGAAATGAAATATCTGCTTTGGCATAGCTCTTTCTTTGGAGCTTATTCAATGACAATATATTTTTAGTAAAATTTCCAGTATCATACATTGTGTTGATTTTCTACAAATTATACAGCTTAGTCCACGATCCCATTTCCTTCTCAAGTTTCTTTTTTCTTAATTTAAGGAATACTGGTCATAACTTTCCTAGAAATTATCACTCTAGCTCATTAAAGTTTCAGTAGGAAAAGATAGCAGTAAAAGCAATAATCACCTTTAAGGTGATTATTAGTTTTAAAAAAGAGTAAGAAAACTGAGCTAATATGGACATATGAATAATGTCATTATTTTGTATCCCCAGCACCTTGCACATAATACACTCAGTAAATAATCATTTATTTTAATTGGAGGGGTGGAAAAGAATGATTGCTCCCCCCCAAAAAAATGAAATGAATTGGTGCCTTTATTTTTGACTGGTGCCTCTCAATCCTAAATTAGAGATCTAATTATTATTTTCTATTTTTAAAAGCTGCTTTTAAACAATAGAAATTTTTGTACTCTGTGACTACATTTTTTCTGTAGGGCATCAAGAAAAAGGGTCCCTGATTACCTTTGCAATTAAATATACTTTGTATTCAAAGAACTAATTCATTTCATGAGCACAGTTAATTATGTGTTCAGGTTTCCCCACTTACTCTTTCTTGTTTGTATTAAACTCTTGTGGGTGTTCTTTTTTTTTCTTCATTATTAAGACCACAGAAAAGACTAATTCCATGAGTTTCAATTTGTATGAAACCCGTGATTTTGACTAGAGAAGCAGTGGCCCAGACTGAGGCTCACGGGACCAGGTAGCCATAGCAGAGAGGAGAAGCTGCCCTGACAGCTTCAGGTCAGCCTCTGGCTGTCCTTCCCCAGGGCTGCCACCTTCTGCCTCCCAGCTCCAGACGCCATTGTCTGGAAAAGGGACTCTCCCTGCCTTCCCAAGGAGTTAAACTGTGTCAGAACAAAACAAAAGACCAGGGAGGGGGAAACAAAGGGTTATTAAAACACAATCTGGGGACGCAGACTAGAATTGGAAATGACATTTTAACAGTGGACTTTTCTTGGGCTGAGGGAGGAGAGGCCGCAGGCTTTATTAGATTTGCTGAGCTTGGTGGAGGACCTATGACAAAGCTGTCTCTTTCAATTTATCCTTCCTCAGTTATTGCTGTTTATCATCTTAACCTCTACTCTCCATAGTACCTAAAAGAAAATTTTTGAATTTTACTTATGCAAATAGCGTAGTTCAGGCTAATTGAACAAAGCTCTACTAATCAGCTAAAAGAGTGCCTCCAATAAAGGGGATTCCGACTACAATAGAGACCTTCATCTCTCGGTGGGCTCCCGCTGTGCCTTAGTCAGCCAGTAGATGGCAATAAGGAACTGGCTCTCCCCATCACCACCAGCTATGAAGGGATACACGCCCTCATTTTCCCCAACAGGAAGTATCCTTTGAATTTTTCTAAATGAAACAAAGTGTACTTTTTCTTTTAATTTAAGCTTAAATCTTACACTTGTACCAGGGACAATGTATAAAGTGTAATTGATAGTCAACATGCTAACTGCCCACCAAGGTATGACTAGCACTAGTATACAAGAATATTTTTTAAAATATCTTTTAGAATTTCTAGGTGGAAACTGTCATCAGCATTGCACCAATACTACATTTTAAATAAAGCATGCAGAAGCTTTTCTCTAAGGAAAAGAAATGGAAGCTATTGCCTCCTCTGCGGAGACTTGGAAAAGGAAAGGAGAATAGAGCCAGAATATTTTTGTTATATTTTTCATGAAAGTGGGTAGTTGCTTACTCACTATTAGCTCAATTGCTGGTCTGTTGTTATAAGAGGATCAATGCAACAAAAGATAAGCCCCAACAGGCCACTTTAAATATATGCATACACAGATATAATTTAATGGATAATTAGTTTCATTTTTTTGGTCCCTTTTGTCCCAGGGAAAATGTGGTGAATGTTTTATGTTGTAATTTTGGACTTCAAATTATTATTCAGATTCATATATAAAGGTGAAGCTTTTAGTCATGGCCAAGTAGTCCTGCTTTTGAAGATTAAGACTAAAAGAAAGAAGAAAAGAAAGTAATTTGAGTTACTATGATTAATGGGGCTCCAAAACCCTATTCTTTTCAACATTTCATACTCCATGATTATGAAATAGTCCAATTTAAGAATGTAAGAGTGTGTGTGTGTGTGCGTGTGTGTGTGTGTGTGTGTGTGTGTACACAGTTCTTAGGTGGGATAGAGCTGATTTCATTATTAAAGTTCCTCATTTAATTGAAAAATGATTTTCCATTCTCTATCCAACTAAAGAACTTTTGTTATATTTTTAGATATTCAAATGAATGTACTATGAATATCTGTTTTAAGAACTATTTCAATTCAGAATAATTGGTTTCTAATTTACTTAACATCTATAGAAGAGGTTAGTTTCTTCTCTTTTTTTAAAATTTCAAATGTATAGATTGAGCATGATAGCCACCTTTCTGAAATGAACAATACTAAATATTTGCACTAAATGAAGAACAGCTTGGTCTGGAGTCTTGATTCTTTAGCACAATGTCGATCCACTGAGTTGCCCCATTTCTCTCTGCTCAGCTGGACCACGGGTTTACCATCAAGAGATCAGGGTCTTTGGACTACTACCAACAACCAGGAATGTATTGGATAAGGTATGAGATGGTGCAGCTCCAACAGTCAGTGTTTCCATGGCAACGTGCTGGCAGTCTCCATTAACCAGTTCCTTCAGTGGATAAACATGCTTTTGATTTGTTATCCAGTCCATATGCTGCTTTATCAGTTTCATTTTAATCTTGATTGAGATGCCACACCCCCTCATTCCTTTTCTTCACCCATTATTCACACTGACATTGCCAGCTTTCTTTCCATTGCACATGCTCAGTATCAATTTTCCTTCCTGTTAAAAGGACAGTATATTTAGTGTTAATGCCAAAGCATTTTCCCCTCCGTTGCTGGTTAAAGCATCTGTTTGTGATGCTCTCCTGTCATTTAACAAGCGGAGGAGCAGGAGTGCCTTAGCCTATCTTCTCTTGTACAAAATGTAGAATTATATACTGTCATTTTAAAGCCATCAAGCACAATCTTTACCGTCGACGGAACAATGCATTTGCACATTTAGTACTAGAAGCTCCTCAAAGTACAATGAGTTATACAATGCATTGTGTGTGTTGGTAAGCTTGTGTTTTTCAAACCCTCCACGTTTTTTGTTACCTTTTTCCTTTTGAAAACCCTCTGTGTAGTAGCTATTGCATGATTTTTATTTGAACATTTTGTAACTGTCAGGGGTTGATTATTTTAGGTGACTTGAACTTTTCAATCAAAGGGGATTATGGGAGATATTAATTTTTTTTAACTGGGTTAAGAATTCTACTGAGACAGATATTCTTAAGATCATTTACTCTGCCAAGCAGCAAGGTCTGGCATTTCGTTCAAGGGGCTATTTGCTATTTATGTCCCTCTAAGTGGTCCATGAGGAGGCTTGGCTTTTGATAGCTTGAGAAACTAAATGAGAATCTCTTGTGAATATCATTCTCCTGTATCTCTTTTTTAATGGAAGTGGAAGGATATCCATAAAAAGCTATATAATGTCTAAGTTCACTATGAAGCATTCCACCAGTTTGGTATTTATGTAAAAAATAACATCTTCAAGTTTTGCAGGATTGTAGTAATCTGCCTGACCTCTTTTCACAAATTAGACTACAACAATCTCACCTAAAAATAGCAGCCCCTGCTATCATTACTATTTCCAAATAATTATCACCAACTTTCCCTCCAAAATTAAATAGGCACCCTAACAGGGTGCCTCGAAGAACAATAAGAAGCTCTTTTGACAGGCAATCTGAAAAACACTCCACTCATGCCTACTTCATAATTTAAAGCAAAAGAGACACAATAATCTTTTTTCCATTGGTCTTATAATGAAGTGTTATTTACCCCTCATGGACTAACGTGCCCATATGTCAACTCAGTCTTTAGTCAGTGGAGTGAAGTAGTTTAAATGGATGTAAGGAGAGCATTCCTTTAAATCATTTTTGTTTTCTGGTAAATTCAGTTGTGAGTTCACTATGCTTCATCCCTATTCCTTTTAACTTAAAACTGGGAAAAATAACATATCTGTGTTTAACTGCATTTCATTTCATGTCAAATGAATTAGCAAAATATAAGAGAGAAATCGACAATTAATTTTAAAGAAGACACAACGAGAGAGAGAACAGGCAGGCAGACAGGCAGACATAGATAGAAAGAGAGAAAGGGAGAAAAGGAAGGAAGGAAGGAAGGAATGAAGGGAGGAAGGAAGGAAGGAAGGAAGGAAGGAAGGAAGGAAGGAAGGAAGGAAGGAAGGAAGGAAGGAAGGAAGGAAAGGAAGGAAGGGAAAAAAGAAGGAAAGAAAGAAAGGCAGAGAGAGAAAGAAAGAAAGGAGAGAGAGAGAAAAAAAGAAAGAGAGAGAGAGAGAGAAAGAGATAAAGAAAAGAGAGAAAGAGATAAAGAAAAGAGAGAAAGAGATAAAAAAGAGAAAGAGAAAGAAAGAAAGAAAATATGACCAAAGGTGTAAATAGAAATCTTCCTAATTCCAGAGAGTATAAACCTCTAGAATCTGAAAGTCAATATTAATAACCAAGTATGGGATGCTGTTTCTAGTAGATCTTTAGCATCATCTCATTTTAGGATTGGGAGGGGGGGAGATAAAGGGCAGGAGGAAGTCACCCAGGAAATAAATAAATAGTAAAATATAGAAGAGGCCATTTGACTAAAATGCTTGTAATGATTTCCATCAGCTGACAAAATGACACATCCTTGAATAATGGGCTGGAGCAGATGGGTGATAATCTCTTTTTTCTGCCATACATAAACTGCTCGGTTTTCCAGCTGGGGGCAGTAACAACAATGTTTATAGTTAATGCTGTTCTAAAGAGTGCACCCAGTGTGTAAAGCTAAATTGGGGAAATGATGCTAAAAACTCATAGGCAAATATGCTTAATTAGGAAGTTTTATAAGGCTGTTTAGCCACAGAGCTAACACTGGATGGGAATGATTGCAAATGCTTGCCTTTTATCTCGATGGAAGTGGGAGCATTTGTCTAACCACCGTGGTAGCCAACTTTCTAACATAAACAGTCATTACAGTAAGAACATTTTCACTCGGTGATTGTTATGTTTACAAGTGCTCGTGGCTGTTGTAGACTTCTATAAGCAAAACACCAGGGAGTTCATTCCTATTCTTTGATAAACAGCTCACATCACTGCACATGGTGTGCAATCATCTCCTCTCTATGCCCAGAATTTGGATTCTCCCCTCATTTACTTGTTGGTAGATGCAGGGAAGAACATTTCCCTCTTTTTCTGTTTAATCCTGCTCCTTAATGGAGCACCTGGCATTGTTTTGTGTTGAGAGCAGGATGAGCCTTAGCTGCAGTATAACTCCTCACATTAACCCCAGAGATCTTTCTTCTCCTACTTGTAGGTGAGGGACATCATCCCTGTAATGAGCTTCTTGTCCCATCTCTGAACTTTCAGTGTTGAGATTACCACCATGTTCCATGGCTATGGAAACACTAAAAGAAAAAGCATTTCTGTCCTGTTACGTTTTCTCCTTCCTGAAAATAATGTTCTCTCCAGAGAGAAAGTAGACACACACATTTATATATCTTTCAAGTAAAGCTGACACCGTGGCAGGTGGTGCAGCCTAGTAATGGAGAGGTATTACAATGCACAGTGCCTTCAGCATGCAGAACAGCAAAAACACTAGAATCCAGTAACCTAATTAAATAAAATGAACAGAAAAATAAGACATACAGAGCACCACTAAATAAGATCAAAACACTGATGTTAGTTCATTTCCCAAATATATCCCCCCCATCAAAATGTGTGCTTTAGATTAGCAGATTGTAGTAAAATACAATTGATAATACTGGGCTAAAGCAGTAATGTGTCTTTTTTGTGAGGCTATTAAATGTTGCCATGCTCTGTGTTAAAAGGTATGGATGGGGTTAAGAAAAAAATGCATCTTACTCTGTCCAACCTTTAAAGAGTGGTTTTCGTAAAGCAGCATGATTTTGCAGCTTTACAAACAAACTGACCTACTGTTGCCAGATATTGGACATACAATCCTGAGTCGCAAAGTTGCAATGAACTATTTGCTTTGCACTTCTTTAGCTCTTTAGGAAAGGAGCTTCCTGCATAATGTCAGGGCACTGCTGGAAAGACATATGTCTCTGCATGAGCACGGGCATTTCCCAATCTCCCTCTCCTGGGACTTAATCTGTTACAGGAAGTTTGGGGGCTTTAATCTTGGCTCCCTGGAAAATGGAGAGTAGAAAGAGACTGGTGGGGGCCGCTGCTTTCTAAGGAAGCATTAACTTTCAAAGCCACCAAATTATGGCTCTAGACAAAGTTTCAAGACAGGGAGAAATGTTTGATTTTGCAGCTGTGCCTTGACACTGAAGAGCAAATTATTGGACTGAGATGCCTAAAGGGGTCAGAAGCACTACTTATTGCAACTTACAGGGCCTTGAATGTTCAATAAAAAAATGCTGGAATGGTGAGACATCTGCATTGCATTTTAACAAATCAAATAGGTTACTCACAATTTTCTGAGAGTCCCTCTTTATAGGGATTCCAGCAATTTGAAGATTTTTTTTCTTTGAATTGTGTGTTGCTAGGGCCAATCAGTTGCCATGGGAGTCCAGATCTTAATCCTTTGGGCGTAAGTACTATGTATGTGAAAATACTGTTTTTCTCTGAGATTCTTGATTGTCTGTTATTGATTCAAAATTGCTTAGAATATTCTGTGATTTTCGTCTGTGGATCAAACTTTCCTTTCTTCTCTCAGATTTAAAAGGAAAATGTAGGATTTGCTTCTTCTTCTTCTTCTTCTTCTTCTTCTTCTTCTTCTTCTTCTTCTTCATCTTCTTCTTCTTCTTCTTTTTTCTTCTTCTTCTTCTTCTTCTTTTTTTAACACCCACAGAAATAACTTGTCTACTGACACAATAGAAACTGTATCATAAGTTCTCTTGTAGGGAAAAGCTCATCATGTTATCATTATGAAAAGATAGTTGCAAATGCCAGAGAACATGTCCATAGAAATCAGGATGCTATCATTTCATTAGAAAACTTTTTGTTTCCTCCTTTTAAGGGAAATCTAGACTTCCCCTGGGGGTGCTACATCCCTTTGCAGTTCTCCAGGGCAGGTTATGAGCTGGAGGAAGGGTTGACTTACTTCTCATTCCCTCAATTCCCTTAAAAATAATTTTAAAAAAAGCATATTCACACTATTTCCTTCAAAATTCATGTAATTAACACACCCTTCCCCCTTCTTTAATGCTATCATTTGCCAATCTTCCCTTCTTCAATGATGAGCATATGGATAATATGTTAGTTCTTTCAATCTTATCTCCTGTTTCATTCACTGTTCTGTAGAATGTCAAAATTTATGTTGGTGACCATCATTCTTAGGATGCTTACTTTCATATCCATCATCTCCCATAGCCATTATCTTCCACCTACTTTAAATACATACTAGAACCTTTATACCTGAGACCTTACCAATCCTCATAATATCCCTGGATACTAACTACAGTACTCCAGGATTTTGAGCTTTGTTCTTTGGTTTTCTAAACAAAATGACTTCTTCTACCTCTATATCCTATTTATTCATATGTCCTGTTCTTCTTGCTCATAGTAAACCACTGGACCCATGGTTCCTTTCTATGTTCCAATCTATCTTCCCCAGTCTAGTTCTCAACTTGCCTTCCTATTAATTTTTAATCTCACTATCAACTACTTCAGTGATCTAGTGGTCACCAGTCTAGAAGGCTTGTCCCTTTGAATTCCTGTTATTCTTAATGTATTCATACTTAACCTAAACAGTCATTACCATCTTATTACTCAGCCATGCCCACTTCAAATTGAGTCTTGCTAGATTAAGTCACAGAATCAAGCTGATTTCATCCTTTTAAACTGATTCTGTAGAGCTTCAGCTAGCCCCTTGTTGTTTCTCAGCAACCCTATTTATTACTACTACTATTAGTATTATTAATACATATTTATAATATATCTAAAATTATAAATGTATTCATATGTATATACTAAATAAAATTAGAATAAATAAAATATTTAATACTAATAATCACCAGTACTTATATAATGCTTTAAGATTTCCAAATCATTTAACATAGATTATCTCATTTGAACTTCACAATCCCATGAGGTAAGGTATTGTTGTTATTCTCTTACATTCAGGAAACTAAGACTTGAAAATTGTTAAACACTTGCCCAAGCTGACACAGTAAGTGATGGAAGGATTCAAACTCAGGTCTTCTTGACTCCAAGCCTGGTATTCTGTCAGCTACACTATGTGACTGCTCTATCTCATCCTTCACATCCATAGTTCCAAATCTCCCACCCTCTGCAGATATTCATATCAAGTGACTTCATGTCCTTCTTTATTGAGATCAAGACTTTTTTGTGTAAGCTTCCCCAGTTCCATTGGTTAGAATTTCTCAATATTTTAACCCATTTGTCCAAGCTTTTCTCTTACACCAATGAGAGAGATGTTCTTACTCCTTAACAAAGCTAAATTGCATCCCTTAACACCTCCTCCACAAACCAACTCCATCAATCTTCTCAAGAATCATTGTCCTCAACTGTCAGAAAACATGCTTCATTATAATGAAAAAACTCCCCAGAGTTCTCCTATTCTTTTAAACTTCTAGTCAAACAATCAACATATATTTATTAAAACACCTCCTATATGCAAAGCATTCTAATGGTGCTAAAGATACAAATCCAAAAAGTGAAATAATCTCTATTTATAAGGAGCTTATATTTCTAATTCTGATATATCTAAATAGATATATAAATACCAACAGCATAAAGTGGATATATATATATATGCAAAGTAGTTAAATACAAAGTATTAAGAAAAGCACTAGCAGCTGAGGACATCAGAAGACTTTATGTAGAAAATGGTCCTTTGAGCTACATCTTAAAGGAAGAAAGACTCTGAGAAGTAAGGAGAGACTGAATTCTAGGCATGCAAAATGGACAGTAGAGTGGGGGGTTAGGGTAAAAGGTTGGATCATAGAGGGCTTTAAATGGGAGGAGGGGGTCTCCCAGAGGCAATAGGAAGCCACTGAACTTGACTGAGTAAGGAAAAAATAGGATTAGACCTGTGCTTAAGAAAAATTAGCTATAGTATGTAATATATATAAGAATAGAGAGGAATTTAAGTCAAGCAAACAAATTAAAAAGCTGTTTCAGGAGAGAGATGATAACAATCTGAATTAAGGTGGTAGCTGTATAACTGGAGAGAACACAATGGGGGAATGTTGTAAAGATAGAAGTAGCAAGATTTGACAAACCATTGTATGTATGAGGTCCAGGAGAGTAAAGAGTACAGTAATATATCAAGGTTATAAACTCAAGAGATTAAAAATGGTAATACATTCAGAAAAAATAAAGTTTAGGATAGGCCATAGTTTGGGGAGGGAGATATTAATGAATTGAGTGTTGGACACATTAAGGTTGAAATTCAGATTAAAATGTCCAATATGCCATTGCTCCTGTGAAATTAAAGTTCAGAAGAAAGACTGCCTAGATATATAAATCTGGAATTCATCTGTATAGAGATGATAGTTAAACCCATGGCTGTTGATGAAATTACCAAGATAGTGTGTAAAAAAAAATTACCAAGAAAAGAGGATTAAAGGCAAAACTTTGGGGAATACCCACACTTAGAAAACCAGACTTGAATGATGAGTCAATACAAAAGACTGTGAAGAAGTGGTCAGACAAGTAAAAGGCAAAAGGAAAAAACTAGCTAGAAGATTGCCAAATTTGGTAATGAAGCACTAGCTCATAACTTTGGAGCAATTTCTCAGAAGTGATGAAATCAGAAGCCATATTGCAAAGAGTTGAGACATGAGATGAAAGGAAGTGAAATCAATGAACATAGACAAATTTTTCCAAGTAGTTTGATGAAGAAAGGGAGGAATATTATAGAATGATAACCTAAGGAGATGAAGAAAAGTTTTTTAAGGAAGAGAGAAACTTAAGTGTACTTGAAGGCAGTTGGATAGGAACCAATAGATAGAAAAATGAAATTTTTGAAAGAAAGAAAAGTAAGGATTAGGGATGCAATTAGATAGGAGAAAAAAACAAGAAAAGATAGATATAATCAAGTGTAGAGAGATTGGCCTCAGCAAGGAAAATGGCTGCCTCTTTATCAAAGCATAGAAGAAAAGAAGAGACAGTAGGAGTAAGTTTTAAGGAGTTTTAAGATTAAGAAAATGAGAGAAAGGGAGGCCTCAATTTTTTTTTTCAGCAAAATAAGGGTAAAGTCCTCAGCTGAAAGGTGGGCTAAATTGGGGACTTCTGAGGAAAAATATCTGTAGAAATCAAGATAGGGATCAATTTGAGAGGAATAAAAGGACTACCTTGATGTAGTGAGGACCTAGCTAGTATTGAATTACATCAATTTGTAATGTTCCTGTTTGGTATGATTTAACTCTACTAGCTTTTAGCAACTACTGAGTGACAGTAGAAGAGGATGGTTAAAGTAATACAGAACTAAGGTTTGACAAGAGATAAGTGGTAAAAGAACAAGAGAATAAGGGATTTGAGAACAGGAGACAGTATAGAATTGAAATGACTATTGAGTTGAGAGGGAAGAAGAAAGAGAATAAAGACATAATACTGAGGGGTAGAGAGATTGGAGGTCTAGATGAAGATAAGGAATAGATTTAGGAGGGTTAAGATATATGGCAAGATAACTATGGTCAGATAGGTAAATGATATTTTCATCCTTCTTTTCACTAACACAAAAAGTCTATACCCATAATTACACTTCCTCACCACTTATTCAGTCTTAAAGCCTTTATGATATGATTTCTTCCTGTTATTCTAATGAAATTGTTCTCTCAAAATTCACCAATGAGTTCTTTAATATAAAATACAATGATCTTTTCCCAATCTGCATCCTCCTTAATTTTACTGTATTTCTTGACATGGTTGCCTTCTCCCATCTTTGTACTCTCTCCTGATGCTTCTTACTCTCGTCCTTATTTTCTTCATTAACTCTCTTCCTATTAGTCACTTTTTAATATTGGTGATCCCCCAAATTCTGTACTTTTTCATCTATACTCCTTTCTTTGCAGACTGATCCCTTTTCATAATTTTAGCATTCCTCTCTACTAGGATACCTCCAAAGCTCCATCATTAACTCTGACCTCCTTCTCTAACATTCTAGATCCACATTGCCAACTCACTATCAGATTTTTCCACTTGGATAGTCAGTCAATAACTCATCATGTCCTGAACCTAACTCAATATTTCTAAAAAAAAAAAAAAAATTCAAAAAACCCCAAACTATTCTTTATTCTGACTTCCCTATGTATGTTACCACTATTTTCTCAATTTTGGCACTTGACCCTTAAATGCTCTCTCGTCTCCCTCAACTCCAAACCCAGTCAGTTGTTAATCGTATTTATTTTACCTACATAAACTCTCACATTTATCACCCCCTTTTTAATGGCATTTTCACCAATGTAGCCCAGATACTCACTGCAACTCACCAGGATTACTTTGAAACCTATCTAACTTATCTACCCATCTCTAGTACTTCCCTTTTTAAAAAGAGCTATAGTATTTGTTAACATCACTCCTACATTCATATTACTTCAATGACCTCCTTCTTGCTTAACAAATAAAGTCCCTGACTCCTTTACCTTCCATTCCAGTGTTATTTCATACAACTCCCAACCATACTTTCTATGGTCCAACAAAAACTAACCCTCTCCTTCATAAGCATTCTGTTCTTATAGATCTCAGAGATTTTATGAATGTCATTTCCAATATCTGGAAAACTATCCTAACCCTAATCCTAACCTCCATAAACACATGCTATTGTAATCTTAGCTTTCCTTCAAGAAATAACTCCCATGCCAACTCCTCCATGAAATCTTCTCTAATTCCTCCTCCCAAGTTAGAAATTATCTTTCCTTATTCAGATGCCTTCATGGGCAATTATGAATAAATCAAAAAATTTTAAGTTGTCAATTACCATGCCAAAGCAGCTTTGGTTTACCTGGTTTTATAAAACTAATAATTCTATTGTAATAAGCATTAAATCCATTAAGCTTAAATTCATGAGGTTTTTTTTAAAGCAAGATATATGTGATTCTTTTTAATCATGAATAATAAGATAGGAACAAAGTGAAAATTACAATTTAGTTTTTAATGTACTTCTACAACACCTGATACTCTGGTGAAACAAGTTATGTTACCCTTTTTCTTCTGAAGATGGGCTCAGAACCTGCCAAAAATATTTACGAAAATCAAAGACTCATATTCTTCATTGTTCAATTTATGTTTGTCACAAAATGATCACACACTTTGGTCCATTTTAGACTTTAGGTGAAGGAGGACTCTCTCTAAAGACCATGTTGAAAATATACTGAGAAGCAGGATAAAGCTATGAATTCAAAATGGCTTCTCATATAGTACTGACACCCCTGAAACTATGAAAAGAGCCAATATATTAATAATTCTGTATCTAGAAACCAGGTTAGGAGGTTTCTCAATTTCATTCTGTGGAATCTGCATGCTTACTTCATTTTAATGACCATCTTTATTATTGGAAAATTCTCTCTCTCTCTCTCTCTCTCTCTCTCTCTCTCTCTCTCTCTCTCTCTTCTCTCTCTCTTTATATATATACATACATGTATGTATATATATAAAAGAAATATACATATATAAATTTTAAGTTTAATAGTAAGCCAAGTAGAAAATGAAGATGGCAAAAAAATTGAATAGATTTGTCAATTTAATTTTGCCAGCAAGCAAAGCATTTCCAAAATGGCAAGCAAATTGCAGTCATGTCCCCACAGAGTAAGAGAGAGAAAGAGAGACTGGGAGTGGAGGAAAAGGTTTCTTAGATTAATGCATGAACATCTGCATCTACAGCTCAGTCTCCTAGGTAGTATAAATAATGGATGGGCTAAAAAGCAAAATGTACAATAATGTTCTTTTATTAATGAAATGAAGATCTTTTCTGATGGCTAGCAATAAATTAAGAGGAAACAAAAAAAAAAGAAAAGAAAAAACTCACTATCTGCTTTTGAAAAATGCAGTTACTTAAATCCAATAATTACTGACATGACAGAAAACTGCCTCATAACTAAAAAGAGATTCTTCCTCCTGCAAATCTTGCATGTATCCCAGAGCAGAAATACTTGTAGCCTGAAGGCTGAAAATTACAATTTTTGCTTAAATAAAAAAAGACTAGTGAGGTGCATAGAAGATATATGATGATATTAATTATATTATAATTTTGCAGCAAAAAGAGACCTTTAAGATCTTTTGTACTAATCCTTTCATTTTATAGAGAATATTGAGACCCAAAAAGGTTTAAGTGACTTGCCAAGACCATAAAGCCAATTAGTGACAGAGTAATCTTCTGACTTGGCAAGTACTTTTTTGAAGGAATCATCAAGTTTAAAATGGTAGATATTGGAGAAATGTTTGCTAAGTCAGATCACAAAAAAATATAGTTAATATATATTTCACTCATGCCCATATGCTTTCCTGACTTGGGCAGAATAGGTAAATTAGACTGAGAGAGATTCAAGTCTTCTATAAATTAGACTCAAGAGAATTGCCTGGTGGCATTGAGACATTAATTGGCTTGCCCAAGATCACCTAGCTAATATTTATCAGAAGCAGAATTTATAAATATAGGTCATTTTTTACTCCAAGGTCCACCCTCTATGCAACACATGACTGCCTCTTTCCCCCTCTAGACTAGGTGTCTTTCTTCAGCTCTTCTTGGTTTATACCAGGAGGACCCCTGTTCTGCGCCAAGTCTTCTTGATTTTTCACCAGTCTATGTGTACCCTGAAGCGCAAATTTGTCCTGTTTGTGGGGAAATCTGGAGAGCTTGAAATTTACTGAACCACCACCTTCCCAGAATCTTCCACACTATGTGTTTTTTATAGGCATATAAATGTATTAGGTGTATTTAGACAGTATATATGGATGTATCGTGTAGGCGAAATAAGATTTCCAAATATGGTGCCAAAAGCAAATATTGAAAAATTCCAGAGTAGTTCATTTAGAATATCTAAGATCTATAAACACCAAAATGTTGATTACCATGGAACAAGTCACTCTGTAGTTTTTCAGCAGCCCTTTCATTAAGCAAACACTTATTGGTACATGTCCAATAAAGTCCTCCAATGCCTCATCATGGTACAGAGGTGACCCTGGGTACTTAAAAGTGATACCATAGAAGTACAAACTCCAGCAATACCTACCTCTCCAGAAAGGATTCAAGGTCAAACCCAAGAACAGACATATTATTATCCAGGGTTGGAATTAGCTAAATTTGAAGAAACTCAGCATTTTTTTGTTGATGAATTTTTCTACCATACGTAGCCAGTGTACAAGGCCCCAGGATTTGTGAGTTAGTTCTACAATCCAACAGAATCACAGATCCTTAAAACCTGATATGCTGTACTAAGTTCTGAGAGAATCACAGGGATAACATGGTTTTCTGAGCTCAAAAAGTTTAGAATTGACTAGAGGGTATTGGATATTGGAGTAGGAATGAGACATGCAAATAACTATCATACAAATTAGAAATGAAGAACCTGAATTAGGATAGGATCCCAATCAGTAAAAAATAATAAATCCCATGAAGTGGTGCAAGTATTTGAATTCTCACTATTAGAAGTTATAATTATGTAAAATGTGATCATTTGCTCCAACCCAGTTAAAATAATTGCATTGCTTCATGGGCTCATTATTCCTGCTAAGTTCTCTCCCCATCCAAATTATAAGAGAAGCTAAAAGTGCTGTAAAGGTATATAAAGGAGAAATCAATAATAGTTATTTTGAGGTGGGGTGAAGAAGAAAAAAATTCAAGGAAGGCTCCATGGAAGAGGTATATGAGAGGAGTCTTGAAGGATGAAGAGGATTTCAACAGAGAATAGTATAGTCAATTGGGCAATGAAGGGAAATAAAAGAGTTAAGTCTCGCTTTAATATTAACTAATATTTAATATTATTTAGTATTTAATATAGCCATATGACATGGAGAACCTCTTTTGACATCTTTAGAGCTCAATTTTCTTGCTTGTAACATTCAAATAAGTATTAGTACTTTCCTACCTTCATCACAAGATTATTATAAGCATGTTTGAAGTTGTGTAGGTGTTCTTTGGTAAGCTAATTACTTGTCTGTATCTTATTTCCTTCCATCTATTAAAATGAGAGGATGGGACTAGATATGTTCTAAAGTCCTTTCCACTTCAAAAATATACCTTCCATATATGCCATTATGGTTTTCAAAATGTTATGTATCATAAAATGGAAGACATTTTTGTTTTTAATAACCCAAGAATCTGATATAAATTTCATTTTAACAATATAGGTCATCAGTCAATTACATTACAGAAATGTATTGTTATGCAAATTCCTGGTGATATAATTGGTGTCTTTAAAAATGCTTTTGAATAATTTTCTAAGTACCTTATCATTTTGCTAAGAAATCTAGTAGTTTTGATTAATCCATCCAAGCACCAAAGGCTCTAAAATAACTGATTTCATGTTGTTATTCTTCACTTTTTCATGTTAACTTTATTTTCCCCTGAAAAAAATCCACTTATTCATTTCTTACATTGGAGTAGTTGTATATGATTTTTTTTTCTATGTGGGATAGTTATAACTAAGTCTTCCCCATAATTTTTCAAAATCAAATATTTCTTCTGGTTAATGAACAGCTAGATGGCACAGTGGATAGAGTATCAGGCCACAAGTCAAGAAGACTCATCTTCCTGAGTTCAAATCTGGCCTCAGACATTTCCTAACTATGTGACTCTGCACTTAATCCTATTTGCTTCAGTTTCCTCATCTGTAAAATGAGTTGGAGAAGAAAATGACAAATCCTCCAGTATCTTTGCCAAGAAAACCTCAAATGGGGTCACAAAGAGTCAGCAAGACTGAAATAACTGAACAACAAAATTCTGCTTAATGTGTTTTATTGACCTATTATTATGGCTCTATCCTAGGGCAATATATTAGAGATTTATTTTAAAATAGCAAAATTAATGTTTTATTTAGTAATAATAGTAAACTTTTATTTCTAAGAGTTTGTCATGTTTACCTTCTCTTAGTTAAGAATTAACACAAGCTCAAGATTTATACTTTCAGAAGCCTTATAAAAAACTCCTCAAGGATATTTCAAGTCCTTTTGTGAATTATTAATGATGTCATCACTTACTGAAGAAACTTAGATAAATCTATTGCATAACCCATGCATTTGGTTCTTATGTACCAATAAACCTTTCAACCAAGTAATACTTCAATGGATCCATGATATCATTGATATGGGTCACACCTACAATGATACAAATTGAGATTCAAGCCTGCTTTCTCATCCTGACTGACTCTTGTGCATGTATTTCCATAAATTCTCTACATGCATCCATCTAGTACACTGGGTGCCTTTTGGATCTCTTGACATCCTGTGGTTTAAAAAAATGCACAGACTGTCCATTAATTATCCTTCAATCTTGATATTTATACATAATCATCTTACCTACTTCTGTAGTCATAAATCTTCTGAATTATGGTTCTTTGGGATTCTTTTGTATGTACAATTCATCATTTATAATATGCCATAGTATTCATACCATAGTGCTGTTTGGAGTGAACCTCTGTTTTGATCTCTCAAAGACTGTGATAATCCATGATTCTCCATCATATAGTATTGCCAGAAGAATGTTGCTTTTTTTAAAATGTACATTTGTTTCAGTGATAAACTGATTTATTGTTAATGAAGTAGATAGAATAGTAGATAGACTTAAGTATATAGTATATACAAATATAACATGACATATTATATATATACTATATAACATAGTAGATCAAAATAAGAAGTATTAGTTAGGAATCAAACGACCTGAATTTTAATCCTGCTTCAAGTGCTTTCTACCTGTATGTCCCTTAGCAAGTCACTAAACATTTGAGAGAATAGAGATGACCTCTAATATGTCTTTTAGCAATATGATCCTTTAATTTGATCAGAATATAGTGTCTTTTCCCAAATGCCATCTCTGCCCACTAATTCCTCCTAACTGATTCTGGACTCAGTTCATTGTTCATTCAATACATATACAGTCTGCCCACCCAATTACTTATCAAAGACTAGAGCTAGACTATATTTACCAGTTACTCAATTTGACTAAGAAACTGAAAATTTGTAATTTTATTAAGCAATATAAAATATTAAATATTGAGCTTTTATCAAATGCATAACTTCTGCAGGACACACACAAATGGAGGAAGTCTATTCACTCTAGTTTTGTGTTGCCAAAGTCAGAAAAATGGGGGGATGGAGGGAAAAGGGGGAAGAAATGGAGAAGGAAAGGTAGAGGAGAAAGGCGAGAGGGGAGAAAGACAGAGAAACAGAGACAGAAAGAGAGAGAGAGAGAGAGAGAGAGAGAGAGAGAGAGAGAGAGAGAGAGAGAGAGAGAGAGAGAGAGAGACATATACAGAAAGAGACAAAGAGAGAGAAAAAGAGAGGAACAGAAAGAGATTGAGAGGGATAGGGAGAGGGAGGAAGGGAGAGAAATGTATGTGCATGCCTTAGATATTTGTTGGTGGGAGATCCAGAATTTAAATGATGTTGCCTCTATTATTGGCTGCAGTGCAGATGCCCAGTGTGGTTATAGCTTAATGGATTTCTGGGAAAATGCCTTCAAGTGAGTTCATTTAAATTTTTGGCATTACAGTACTTTTAGGGATTCAATTTGCCAAGGCATGTACTGCTATTTTCTTCATTTCCTCCTATTTTCAGTGTTCTCAAGTGCCTATGAAATGATATTCAAGGATATGCTAAAGGAAGTGTATATTTTAAAAACCATTTTATTATATAAATAGATGAAATCCTAAATGTGTAACCAACTTGGGTCCATCAAGCAAAAATACATAGCCTGATTCTATATTTATGATAGTGCCTTGGTCCAGTAGTCATGTCAAGACTTAAGGTAACATAAAAGATGAAATGTGACAATATGTGAAACTCTAGGTTCTCATTTGTTCAGATGGTTATTAAGCACCTTCCATGCACTATTACTTTACGATGAGTAGGACATGACTCAACATTTGAACAAGTATTCATGAATAATCTATTATGAGAGTAAATTATCTTGAATGAGAGCCCTTGAGGACCTTATAGTATGAAAGACTTACATATAGATTAGCATAAATTAGATCATCTAAGACAGTGGACAAAGCACTGACCCTAGAGTCAGCAGGACTCAAATTCAAATCTGCCCTCAGACACTTACTAGCTGTGTAATTCTGGGCAAGGCATTTAACCCTGTTTGCCTCAGTTTCCTCATCTGTAAAATGAACTAGGGAAGGAAACGGTAAACCACTACAGTATTTCTGCCAAGAAATCCCAAATGGGATCATGGAGAGGAGAACATGATTAAAACAAATTCACTTTTTTTATATGAGATGTTTGTCTACAGATAGATTGAGCCTGAAGGCCTGAATTCAAATCCCAAATCAGACTCTTGCTAACTGCATGATCCTGGGCAAATCACTTAACCCTTTTGTCTCAGTTTCCTCAATTATAGAAATAATCACAGCACCTGCTTGGTAAAATTTTTGTGAGTCTCATCTGAGATATATTTATAAAGTACTTAGCACATGTAGTATGTTCTATATAAATTCTTATTCTTTTACCTACCTTTATGTCATATAAAATCAGAAGGAAAAATTAGTTTGAGGCCAGGGAAAAATTTATTGAGTTCAGCATTTGAGTTAAGTCTTAAATTCAGTTCAACAAATGTGTGAAAACTTAGTTGAATGAGAAGTAAAATTGAGATGTTGCCTCTGACAGGTACTATCTGTTCAATGACTCTGAGTAAATCGCTTAACCAACTAAATGCTCCAGATGAATCCCTAAGATTGTGAAGGGACCAATCTGATCTTTGATGGAGTTTCCTTATATCAATGACATCATAGGTCTAGTCCGTATCCTAATCCATATTCCATATGTATGCTAGGCCCTGGGATTACAAAGCAAAAATCCCTGCCTTCAAGGAGCTTATATACTATTCTGTGTGGAAAACAGCTATAACAGACATGGGGAAGGAGGGATGTGGCATATATACAAAAGATAATTGGTTTGGCTAGAACAAGGATTCTTAATCTGGGCTCTGAAAAAAAATTGTATATATAATTATATATATTGATATTGATAGCCACACTTGATATGATTGTTTCATTTGTAATTTTATATATATTTATTTCATAAAACATTATTCCGAGAAAGGGTCCACAGACTTCATCAGATAATTGCTAAATAGATCCATGCTTCCCTACCAAAAGAAAAACAAAAAACTAGGTTTCAGAATCCTGGGATAGAAATAAACCATGAAAGGTGATTCAGAGCTCAGTTGTGTACAGAGAATTGAGCGTCAGACTAAGGAGTTTGGACTTTATTTTGATAGTTATCAGAAATGAGGGAAAAGGCAAAAAGATAGTAGGGGCAGGAATGAGCTCTAGATTTAGTCAGAGAACTGTGTTACAATCAATTTGGATTAGAAGCTTCATACTCATGAGATAAGGTTGGAAAAAGTAGGTTTTGGCCAAATGATTGTAGGGCACTGAATGATTAAAGAGTTGGACTTTATCTTATAAATAATGGAGAATGACCTGACAAAATTAGTCAACCAGATTTTATAAAGGGCCTACTATGTGCCAGGTATTGTGCATCTCAAGATTAAAAAAAAAAAGGGGGGGGGGGGGGGGAACAGCCACCACCATAACAAAAAACAAGCAAGAGGGGGAAATGTCTCTGTTCTCAAGAGTTCAATCTAATGGGGAGACAACAAACTATATACAAACAAGATATATAAGAATATATAGGATAAAAAGATAATAATATAAGATAAACAAGGAAAAGTATCAGAGGGACGGTACCAAGAGTAAGGAGAACTGGGAAAGACTTCTTGCAGAAAGTGGGATTTTAGCTGAAACTTGAAGAAAGCCAGGGAAGCTAGAGGTAGAGATGAAGAGTGAGAGGGTTTCAGCACTGGGGGACAGTCAGTGAAAACAGGAAGGAAATGATATGTCTACTTCAAAGAATTGTAAGATTGCTAATATCATTAGATTTAAAAGAAAACTGAAAAGTAGGATGCAGTTTAGAAGATGGAGGTTTCACTAGGATGATGGCGGTATAAGGGATGAGAAGCAGACAGATGTGGGACACATTGGCAGAGCTAATAATATGAGGAAAGACAAACTCTTGGTTCTGTTGCTTACTAGTTGACTTAATAGCTTAACCAAGATGAAAAAACTAGCAAAATACCATTGCACAGAACCAGATTAAAATATAACTAGGAAATGCTTAATGAAAAAAACATTTAAATACAGCATAATTTTAGATACAAAATAGATGTCATTTGAAGTTTTCAAAGTCACTATTTGAGTATGACACCACTGGATTAATCTCTTTGGGTCTCACTTCCTTATCTCAAAAATTAGTAGGTTAGACCAGATAATCTCTTAGGGCCTTCACAGATGAATAATTCTGATAACAAAAAGACAACAATCATAATCTATTTTTCATAACATAGGATTATTTCACAATTTTGAACCTTAAAAATAAAGGGAGGGAACATAGAAACTGAACCATAAATTTCAGAAAAGCTAAAAAGGATGGAGTTTGAGGAGATGGAATGGACAGGAGTCAGTGTGAAGACTATTATCTATGTCCATTGTTAAGCACCACTTTTAAAATACTGGAAAGAGAAATCCCTTTATGGGGTTAAAAAAATTTTAGGGAAGAAACTAGAATAACCTAAGTAGAAATTCAACCTTAAACCTATCAAGGTCACTGTCCAAAACAAACTTAATTGCCCTAAGGTTGGGGATTCCTAAATAATTACAAGACCCTAGAGCATGGCAGTTGATGTCAGGGGTATGGGGGGATAGGAATTTACTTCAATAGATAACATTGGGTAGGACAAAGCAAGACAGATTCAAGGCTTTATAATGTTTAGAAAATCTAGGAGAAATAAAGGTGGTGTCAGGAAAGTGATTATTTGAGTTACTTTAAGAAAAGTACTTGGATATATTTTTAAAACTTCAAATGCTTCCTCTTTTTCTTACTTTTTGCCTAGCCTATTTTAGCTATTCCACTTGGAATGTCCAACTTACTTATTCTGTATCCATTTTTAAAGCAAAAGATCAGTATTCAGTTTTTATGGCAGTGTGTTCTTTCTCCAGAAAGTTGAAGTAGAAACATTTTAATTACTAAGAGAGTATGTCTGACCTTAGGATTAACTGCAGAATGATTGTTATGTGATTCAGACTAAATAGACTGTTATTTCTTGGGAACACTTGTATATAGGCAACCATCAGTTTTTTCAGTTGACCATGCTTTAAATAAAAGCTAGGAATTTGGTCTTATGATAACAAAAAAAAATGATTATAAAGTCAGTAGGCATAAAAATGAGAATTATATACAAGGATTGAGCCAAATGTAGCAAAGGAATCAGAGGTAAACACCACTGTGTTAATACTCTGGCCCTGTTATTTATAAACTAGACATGACTTATTAAAGTTTATCTTCCTCATTGATTCCTAACAATGTTATACAGGACCTAGATAGGAAAAAAGGAAGCAATTCAGCCTAACTAATCCTTTTGTTGTATTCATTCTATACAGTCTCCCTTTCTCTCTTTATTACTTCATTTGGGAGCTTTGATTGCCCTATTTTAGATCTTAGATTGCTGTAATGCTATTTTGCAGTTGTATGAGGGATTTAGTCCTCACTTTGTTCTCAGAACCAGTCTGGTTATAAATTTATCTCTGTTCTTTGAAGAAGTTAACAGTAAATTTTCAAGAGGAAAAATGGTGGCATATATCCCAGTAGAGGAAAAATAATCTCCTGAAAGCAGAATAACCTCTAGGCCACATCCTTTTTAAAAGAACTTTCATGGGAGGAAACTTTCAACTTTTATGTGTATTTGATAATTTTCTTTGGTCTTTTTCCTTGCTCTTCTCCTCTCTCTGTTTAAATTTTCTTTGTGAGACTCTGCCTCCCTTTCCAACACCTGTTAAATCTCTTGTGAAGTCATAAGGTTCCAATTCTGATGTCATAACCACTTCCAGGGCTGGAGCCAATTATCACACACATGAGCTTATAACTTGGTAGTAGGTTCAAGTAGGAGGAGAAGGATGACTGGGAGAGCCAGGATGTTCAAAGCTATGTAATTCGACAGAAGCCTTCCAAAAAGAATCGATCATTATATTTTGTGGGGGTGGTCCTATTTCAGTTTGCTTTTATTTAAAGCAAGAATTTGCTTCATTAAAATTAGACCAATGCTAACCAGATTCACCCATCCTTCTCAACAGCTAAACAGAAAAAGGGGGGGGGGGAAGCCAGATCATTTAGCTTGAGGCACAGTGTAAAAGAGCTGGAGGAGGAGCTCATATCTCATACCAGCATGTCTGATGGTTTCATCACCTTTCATCTTGATCAGCTAGAATGTTGATGAACACACCCTACACCGGCCTACCTCAGGTCACATCACACCGACAGCCCTCCAGCTAGAGTTTGTCAGTAACTCTCAGGCTAGACCATGTGGGGCAGAGGTTAATCTATATGGAGCTGAGTTGAAATCTGAATCTCAGATTGTATGGAACTAGCGTCCCCCAGAAGTTAAGCATATGGCATCCATCCATGCTGCACATATTTGATAATGCCCTGGCTGCTTCTTCAGTCTCCAGGATCTATGCTTTTATAAGTTGTGAAGCAGCATGACCTGCTTTGTCAAGCAGACTGAATGAAAATGGACAGGTTCACGAGGCCTGCATATTCTCCCATTTCTCTCCCACAACTCCAGAAGGGGGATGGTTTGCGTTCATTTTGAATTTCGCCCAGCCTAATTTTATTTTTTCTCATTTTATGCCCCTGCCAGACCACCGCTCTTGATAAGGAGAGGCAGGTTTTCCGACGAAGACGCAACCAGGATGTGAGGAGCCGGTATAAGGCACAGCAAGCTCCCCCTGAACTCAACTCTGAATCGGAAGACTATTCACCAAGTTCATCGGAGACTGTTCGCTCACCTAACTCGCCCTTTTAATAAAAAACCCTTTTACAAAAAATCACAGCCCTCACTTAACCCTTTGAGACTCTTAATTCTCCAAACTTGTGTGAAACAGTTTCATCTGATCCATCTGGCACTAAAATGTTTGAATGACAGAAAAGAAAGTATGCTTATGGTAACTTTGAACCCATTTCCTTATGATGAATGAGATGAACAATGTTCTTTGTTGAGATGGCAACTTGCTGCTAATAGGATCCTCAAAGGGTTAAGTCTATTTTGCGATTACTTTTTTTTTTCTTTTTAAAGATAGAAGCAATGAATGTTTTCATCAGCCAAGCTAGGATCTGCAGTATGTCATTATAGCACACGTTAACCCTCTGAGTGCATTAATTTCTTTAACATAGGAAGCCCTAGTTAGGCAATTATTCTGGCCCTTTTGACTTGTACGACCATGTTTCTATGCTGCCAACTTGGATAGATAGGGTGATTCAGTCAGTGACTCAGCTGGACATCCAGAATGTGATCTTGCTCCTTCCTCTTTGTGGGTTTATAAATGGCAGCTTACTAATATGGATAAGTATGAGAAATTTAAAAAAAAATCTCTTACAAAAGTAAATAGATTTATGATAGCTAGAGATGCCGGTCCCAATTGGGTCTGGCTCCAAGAGTGGAAGGAATTGGGTTCATGTCAGGGGAAATAGGTGGTGCTCAACCCCGACAAGTCTACTTATGATGGTGTGCTGATGCCCCTGTAAATGCTGCTTCCACATCATCCGCTGCTAGTGCCAACGTAGACTCTCGGGAATAGTTATATTCCATCTTTATCTTAGTGTGTGAGGATCTAATCAGTATCACATTTTTTTCTACAAAAAAAAAATTTAAAAAAACACGCAAAACACTGGTAGAAAAAAGCAATAACCTTGCCAGTTTCTCTGGAGTACTGGAATTTCCAGCACAGAGATGGAAAATGATCCAGTCCTTTAGCATTTTGGGTTCCTCCTGCTCTGAGATATATACATATATATATGTCATAAGACCAATATATTGGGGAACTGGGAGAAAGGGAGTGAGAGTCTTGCCTTCTTTGCAAGACAGCAGTAAGGGTTAGTTGAAGGGAAGGAAAAAAAGTGGAAAGATGATTCTGAATTTTCTTTAAAAGGAAAAAGAATAAAAATGCTTTTTTAAACCAAAAATATTGGTGATACTATTTAAACCACATGCATTGCTTTAGACTACCTGCCTAGGCTTTCCCTGGTAACACATCAGCAATCTAGGAAGGCTTAGATAGGAGGCTTGCTGAGGGCATAACAATCACTGCCAGCTATGGCTTCCTGGCATATCTGGCAGCAAACATCCACGTTGAGAAATGTTGCATTTTTTTTTCATTCCCTTACCCCATCCTTCATTTGTTTCCCCAGGGCTAGGTCAATTCTTGTCTAAAGCCTGTGTTTTTCACTTCTATTAGCAAATGCATCCCTCTCTCACCCTGTGTCTCCAGTGAATTTCCAATAGCATATGACCTTTGAGAAAGGGTTCCTCATATATTCCTGGCTCAATTAAGATGAGTCATTGCAATATTTAAAGGAAAATGAAACCTTGCTTGCTTGGAGGCAGGGGGCTGAACCAAATGACCTAAGGTCCCCTTCAGCTCTTTGTTTTGTAAAGGAGGAAGCAGTGAATCATATCTTTTAGGAAATTGGTATTGACTGATACTACATTAATTGCTTTTCACAGTGTTTTTTGATGCTCTCCCCATCAATGTTTTTAAAAATAGCGTAGTATCAGAAATTTTGTTCTGAATTTTGTGTTTAGCTTCTCTCTCTCTCCCCCTCCTCTCTCCACCATGGATACCAATATTCAAAGTATATTTTTTACTCTCTCACCCGTGTCTCAGAGTCAGTACTTTAATATTTTTATATTTAAATTGCAGTGATTTTGGTGACACTGTGTCCCATGCATTTTATTTTCCCACTATTAAGTTTGTTTAGTATGAGTCATCTTGACATATGTCAGCAATGTACATTTTATTGGGAATGTTTTTTTCTTTCAAGAGCGCAAAAGAGATCACAGTACATGTGATCAAGTAAATGAGTTGTTGCTGAAGAATAAAAAGGTTCCCCTTTGTATTTTCAGAGCTCAGTTCAAGAACCCAGAGTCCATGTCAGTGTGGTTCTGAGTAGATTAAAACCTTTGATTTGGATGAGAAAATTCAAAAATTAGAAATTAAAATACCTTTTCATTCAATAGCCTAATTGTAGTCAAGGACCCAGATCTGAGAGAAAGGATTTCCTTCTCTAAGCCAATGAAGTGAAACACTTTTATAAATCTCAGAAATAGTCATTTAATTGGCCGTTCTTCCTAACACAAGAATAGGAAGAATCATGTGGCCAAACATCTGTTTGCTCTAGAATAAATGTGCTTTTCCTTTCTTCCTTGGAATCATTTAGTTTATAAATCCTATTTGGGGGACTAGCATTTCTACATCATCCAGTGTCTAGAATAAATGAGCTACTCAATCAAGTCTTTGTATCAACAATGTCTGTGAATCATTCCAAAGACTGAATGCAGCTTTGGTGCCTAAACCTAAATATTGCTGCTAAACCGACAGCCCCCTAAAAATGCAAGACACCCCAGATATCTGAGGTGTAGAGGATATAAAGATATCTCAATTCTATCTGAGTGATGTGTGCTAAGTAAACCATGGAAGAAAAGGAACACAATTTATCAAGAAAGAATATTGAATAACTCTTCAGAATGCAATTTTGGATAGTATTTATTTAGGTCCAGGGAGCCAGAGAGCATAGCTGTACTCAGAGGGTTAACCGAAAAGCACAAAGCACGTCAATTATATTGGAGTATGCAAACTGCTTCACTTCTTAGCCAGTGTTTGCTGATTTTGTTTCCAGAAAATTAATCCCTAGATGATTTTCCATTTGATATAGCTATATGTTGTTCTTCTGCAAGGAATTTCTATGACCAAATTGACTTTCCTTTATATTGCACCAATCAGAGAAATTTGATGTACCATTATCACAGTGTAAGTCTGTAGTTAAAAATTGGAATTCAAACTCTACCAGTGATTTCAGATCTCTTTTCCTAAATCTTTGATAATCATGTATGGCGGTAGTATAGACAGCTGAAGCCGTCTTCCCTTTTGAGCGAAGGAATATCAATATGACATTTTCAAGTTCTGAGATTCTGCTTTGCAGTTGAGTAGTACTAGTTAAGGGAAAGCTGCTTTGTTATGTATCATGTAAATCATCTTTGTTGATAAGAACTGTTCACATTAATGAATACATACATTTTCTTTTCTTTATATTGTAGCAGAAACCGTTTTACTTGTTAACAATCAATCAATATGTGATTTGCTTCAGACTGTTAGAGGGAATAAGTGAGATTCAAGTCTTTGAAAAATGTTATTGCTTTTTACAGTAGCCCTCATCTACTTTCCATGTGGTGCATTTAACTAAAATAAGCAACAAGAACCCTGTGAATAAACTACTGAAAAAGCCTGGCGTCTTGTATTCAATGGGACCCACCACCACAGCCCAGTACGGTAGTACAGTAGCTTGTGGTGGCTAGCTAACCTGTCAAGCATTGTTGAAATGAAAGCAATATATCCATGAATGAAAGGTAAATTGCAATCCTTTGCCCTTTGAGGCATATTTCAGCCAGGAGGGGAACAAAAAGGAAAAAAGAAAAAGAAAAATGGGCTCCGAGGGTCACAGTGCTACCATATGACCACAGGTCAAGTACATTAAATCACTGTTATTTGCTGGCCAATGGGCCACATTAGAAAATTGTATCCCCTGTATTGAGTTTAGATTGTGGTGAGGGAGATCTTTCTTAGCATTATTGTGGTGCCCGCCAGCCCTGCTCTAAGAGTCAAGGGTCTGTCAGCATTTCCATTACAAACTCCTATTTTCAAAGGTTTTTAATATGACCATAAAAAATGTGCTCCCGGCTGAAACTTGGCGTGTACTGCCTCAACCTGGGGGTGAAGGAAGGCTTGCTTTCTTACTCCCTCCACCCAGCTATTCCTTGCAGAAAAGAGGGGAATTCAGTTTGGTCCTTTCCTGAGGGCAGATGCAGAAGGGCACCAAGAAAATCAGACATGTTAGCTTGATGGTGGATATTCATTTACATGGGGTTGTTTTGTTTTGTTTTTAGCCATAAATGAATCACCACCCAGATCAGTTGGCATGTGCTATGGGTGACATATTCTTTCTGTAATTTGTAAAATCATCTTTTAAGAAGATTTGGAACTGCTTGATTGACTTTGTTATCCATTCAAAGATTTGCAAGGATTTTAAATAGGCGAATCATAGGGTACGGCTTTCTATGGTATTCTAAGCCCAATCCCTTTTATAAATTAGAACGAATCCTCTCCAATAGGCCATCACTTTGCATGCAGTGATAGAGGGTCACACATATGCTTATTTAATAGTGGAGAATGGATTTACACATTAAACTATACAAGTTTCATGGAACCATTTAATTCTGCTAGGCAAAAATGCTCATTAAAAGCACTCCTGTAATTGTTAGCTAAAGTGGAATGGAAATCCTAAAAGGAAGTACTTTTAACCTTTTAAAATATTTTCTCAAATATTGTACACTGAATGCTTAAACCACTGCAAAGATGTTTTATGTTGGTTAACATATGCTTATACATGAGAACATTCAAAATGGTTTCACCAAATTTGTCAGAAAAAAAAAAAAAATAAAGACATTAGGGGTGCTTTTAACGAGGGCTTTTTTTTAATGGTACAAACATAACCTATCATCCAGTAACATTAAGGGTCATAAACTGGTGGGAAACAGGAAATTCACTGTAGAAGCTTAAGACGCCTCTTTGGATTTCCTTGGTTATTCTTCAGGATTGTAGCTACCATGACCATTTTTCAGTGAGCTTCCAAATGGCAGGTGTTTTTAGCATGAAGTCTGCAATATCTTGGCCCACTGAGGCAATCAAGGGATCTAATTTCTTCCTCCCCTGGAGGGAGGGGAACAACAGTCTTTAAAATTAAACTTTACCTATAACTGTACTGGATTTTTTCTTTCTTTGGGGGTAGGGGGTATCAATATAATTAAGATCCTTAATGTTACTTGAATATAAAATTGTTTCATTTTACTGTGAACATAGTTTGTGTGTTTAAGTAACATCTGTCCAGAAACCATCCCTGTTGGTATTAAAAGAAGGTAGTCTTTTTAAAATATATACAATGATTATTTAAAAAAATAATAATAAAACACTACAATGTCAGCTCATTCAAGTCTAATAAAGTATGGTAAGAAAAAGGTCTTGAATAGTTCCCAAGGGACAATTTTTCACTTGCCATTTACTCTAATCTTTGGTGTGTTCTCAGAAAAAAAAAATTGAAACTGGTCCAAGGTTAGCAACATCTTCTCTGTAACATTTTTTATTTTATTAGGAAATTAATAATACCATTTTTCATTCTGACTGAAAGAAAATTATTAAAGGATTAGTTGAGTGTGAAATTAAGTAGTATTTTTCTCATGCATGCTAAAGAGGTATGCAAGGAGCTCACTGCATTCAAACAAGTCTGAATGGTTTCAATTCTGTGCAAGAAAAAAAATTAACTGTTTCCTTTGAAAATACTGAACTTAACAGTTGCTGGGTGGATCAGATGACAGAGGTTAATCTTTAATTTTCAGGAGACTAATGAAATAACTTTCAAATGATTTGTATCAATGATTAAAGCTGGAATGAGGTCCAATTTTTTCTAATCCCTCAGTTTATGCTAACAAATGTAGGTTAATGTGGAATGGAATCATCTGTGATATATTATGATCATTTCTGAACTCAGCTTTTTTGATGTTGCTTGTTTTTATGTAAAACATGTTCTTTAAATTAATAAAATAGTAGTACTTGGTGTATGAACCACTACAAAATACCTTAGCTGCAGTGTCCATCCTCAGTTTCTGTTGACATCATAGCAAAAATTAATTTTCATTCAATGTGTAATCAACATAGCTCAGGAAGTAGCATCCAGCTGCACACATGGGGGATTTTTTCCACATGAGGTTTTAAAAATTTGTCATGCAATCATTTTGCTGCTTTCCCACATACCCCATGTAGCAGAATGTTTGGTGGTCATCATTAAAAAGAATTATTTTTCATATTTCCAACTCACCCTATGACTTTCCTGCCTGGGACTGTGTCTTGGATAAACATAAGGAAACTAAATACCAGTCGACCCTTTGTTACCCCCTTGATGCTATGTATGCTGATTCTCAGGAGAAATGCCATTGCCCTCTTGTCCAATAACCTATAATTTGTGACACAAAGACAACAACTCCCCACTGGGCATCCCATTGGCAATGGTGAGAAAAAAATAGAGTAAACAGCTAAACCTGATTCAACGGACCTATTCTTCTCTGTGAGTATAGATAATTCCAAGAAGATTAGTAAGTCAGCCATCAGGTGTGATGGTAGGTTCTGTGGAGAGTGGTACCAGTTTTCAGACACATGCTATACTCAAACTCATCATTCCCCTAAGTTGGCTATCTCTATTGCTGCTTCCATTTCCCATTTTGTAGCCCAGGTGCTTGTATCACCCTGTTCCTTTGAGACTGTTCCCAAATTATTGCTAAAGTTTGAAGTCACTACAGATCATGTGATATACTTTGTTTTGTTTTGCTTTTAATGGAAATTGGCAATTCAAGAAGTAATCTGCTCTGACAAAAAGAGGGTCTGTATGAGAAACTTAAAAGTCTGGAAATCTAGACTAAGGGAATATATTATAAATGGAAATGGGAGGAGAAGAGCTTTCACCTCTTACTGCTCACTCAGGTTGGTGATTTGGAAACTGGGACCAGGTGGTGAGTGTCTGTAGGCTAGAGTGCCTCTGCTAATTATTCCCCTTGTGACTTGGGATAAATTAACTTTTAAGTCTCATTTTTGTTCATGAGAGAGTGAACATAAAAGATCTCTGAAGTCTCTGTTAGTCACTCACACAAGAAATGGTATAAGATAAGAATATTGTAGATTATTATGGATGGTGCAGTGGACAGAGCATTGGGTTTCATCTCCCTGAGTTCATACCCAGCCTCAGACACTTAGTAGCTATGTGATGATAGAGTAACTCTTTTAACCCTGTTTGCTCAGTTCCTCATCTGTAAAATGAGCTGAAGGAAATGGCAAACCACTCCAGTGTCTCTGCCAAGAAAACCCCTAATGGGGTAACAAAGAGTCAGACATGACTGAAAATGACTGAACATGGATGTCAACCAAAATGGGAAGTTGTAAAACTCTTCCTTTCAGTTCTTTTCAAATCGATGAAGGAAAGTAAACAAGCATTTAGCAAGTGCCTGGTTTTTTGCCAGACACTATGCTATAAGGACTTTCCAAATATTATCTCATTTAATCCTCACAATAACAGTGGGAAGTAACCCTGGACTATTATTATCCCCATTTTAACATTTGGGGAAAATGAGGTACAGAGTCACTCAGCAAGTAAATGTCTAAGGTTGGATTTGAACTCAGTTCTTCCTGATTCCAAGTCCTGCACTCTATCCAACAGCTAACTACTGATCAAGGCAACAAATATTTATTGAGTTATTACCATGTGTCAATAAATACTTATTAAGAGCCTACTGGACCAGGTAAGTACTAGACCAAGTCATGCAAAAATAACAATAATAAAATTATGCCATTTCCCAGCTGGTCTTGAGTCCTGCTGAGGCAGCTTCAGACCATAGCTCTCAAAGCTCTTTGCCATATGTCATTAATAGGAGAGTTTAACTATATCCACTAGATCAGGACTTTGCTCAAGACAGCTTTTATCACTGTTCTCTCTATATAACTCTTTATAACTCTGACTCTCATTTCAAGACATTTTCTACCAGCTTCATTTTCAGTCTATCTCAGAAAGTCTTGACTGCTTATCTACTGATCTGTTCAGATTATTCTCAGAATTACAGCAGTCTAGTGTCCAAGAGTTCTAGGTACCCCCTTTGCCTAGGAACATAATCCTCATAAAAACACACAACATATTCAGATCATACATAAATTACATTAAATGTTATTTAAATCTAAACATGGCCCTTGGAACAATTCTGATGAAGATTCTTGAGTTAAGGACTAAATGCCTCCTTGCACTCATTCCCCCCAAAAAATAAATATCTAAAAAGAAAATTTCACTAGCACCCTTGGAGGACTCTTGAAAAGAAGGAGAATGAGAGGTTGGGAAAGAAAAGCTATGTCTCTAGCTTGAACTAACAGTTATAAATTCATCCAGATTAGTGAAAGAAAAATGAATATAAAGAACTATGTGAACTTCAAAATACCATGAAAATGCCACCTTTTATTATTATTATTTAGGAGAGCCTCCTTCCTTAGGCAACCCAATGAGGAGTCTATTGAGCTTGGAATCAAGAGTGAGTTTGAATTCTGCTTTTAGATACTACCTAGCTATGGGATACTGGGCAAGTAACTTTATTCCTATGAGCTTCAGTTTCCTAGTCTGTAAAATGGGGATGATCACAGCATTTACCTCCCACTTACCTCTTGTTGTGAGAAGAAAGGAGATGATATTTGGAAAATTTACAAACCTAAAACTGCTATACAAATGCCAGCTATTTATCATTATGAAAATGTTTTTGACCTCACCAGTCCCATGAAAGGGTCTTGGAGACCCCCTGGGGAACATTGTTCCAGAGTATCTCCAGAATAGACTACCATCCTTCCTCCCTTCCCATAACTAGATCTGCCTATCACAGTCTAGACCTACACCACCGGGACCTATATAAAACTGCAGGAACACAAAGGAAGTAAATGTTTCTTCTTACCATCAGTCAGGTGAAAACACTAAATGCTGTGGCTTTAAAATGGAAAGTTTCTATTAGTGCCTTCCCTTAACCCTTCCAGCAGCCCTTCAGGTAACTGAAGAAGGAATACTCTGTGTGTGTGTGTGTGTGTGTGTGTGTGTGTGTGTGTGTGTGAGAGAGAGAGAGAGAGAGAGAGAGAGAGAGAGAGAGAGAGAGAGAGAGAGAGAGAGAGAGAGAGAGAGAGAGAGACAGAGAGAGAGAGTGAGAGAGAGAGAGAGAGAGACAGAGACAGAGACAGAGACAGAGAGACAGAGACAGAGACAGAGAGAGACAGAGACAGAGACAGAGAGAGAGGTAGAGAGACAGAGAGAAAGAGAGAGAGACAGAGAGACAGAGACAGAGAGAGACAGAGACAGAGAGAGAGGCAGAGAGACAGAGAGAAAGAGAGAGAGACAGAGAGACAGAGACAGAGACAGAGAGACACAGAGAGAGAGACAGAGAGACAGAGAGAAAGAGAGAGACAGAGAGAGAGAGACAGAGACAGAGACAGAGAGAGAGAGACAGAGAGAGAGAGAGAGACAGAGAGAGAGACAGAGACAGAGAGAGACAGAGAGAGAGAGAGACAGAGAGAGAGAGAGAGACAGAGAGAGAAACAGAGACAGAGGATAGAGAGACACAGAGACAGAGGAGAGAGAAAGAGAGAGAGAAAGGGAGACAGAGACAGACAGACAGACAAGAGACAGAGAAAAGGAGAGTGAGAAAGATAGTAGGGTACATATGTGTTTGTTGTAGAGGCACACACAGAGAAGGGGAAAGAGGTCATATTTAAGGGGAACAATGTCACATGAAATTACAATAGATCTCAAATTAATCAGTAGTGATTCTGCATTGTCTTAGGGAGAAATGCAGAATTTTGACAGCTTGCAAAAGCATTGGGTACATTTTAACCCACTTTGTAAAGAATATGGTCCTTTGCTATAAACCTTTTCAACTTAATCCTTGTCAAAGAGGACTTTTTTTCCCTATTCTGTGTTGCTTCACTGAGTTCTAAAAAAAAGATAAATCCACTGACCCTGAATATAGTCTCCTTTTCTTCCTGGCCATATCCATAATACCATCTTTCTGAGGAGCAGGGTGATAATTAATGTGCCACCAGAGAGAGTTTTCATTATTCCATCAGAATTATCTATTAATTTTCAAGATTCCTCTGATTAAGCAACAGATTTTGACAGGTCTTACTCAGAGTGGGAATATCTTCTCTATTTCAAGTGGTAAACCAAGGCTCAAACTAATCCAGACATTTTCAATTTCTTCTCTTGACACATTCCCTTCAGTCCCCAACATTGTGTTATGTTCTGTTTTTTATAACATTTTCTAAGGACCCTGGCTTTCCTACAGAGGAACCCATTTTTGCAACATAAATAGCTCTCATTGTTTCCACTTACTTTCTAAAAGAGGGTAACGGATCCTGATGGTTTCTTAAAATTGAAAAGCTGAAAATTTCCACTGGGGCTGGGTGCTAATACATGCAGCTGCTGATTGGTGTTTCCTCAGAATGCTTCTCCCAATCTAGTGGGCCCCCTGGGTTGTCTTCAGAAAGCCCCAAAGCCTGGGATGTTCTCATGAGAATAGAATCAATAGAATCACTGTTGAGTCAAAGCACCTTAATTTGCTTGGGAAGGCCGCCTTTAATTTTTAGGAGTTTTCAGGAAGGGGCTTCACTCTACTGTGTGCCTTTCCCTATCTGCTAAAGTATTTACAGAAGTGAATTCTGGATAAAGGAATATCAATGGAATCCTAAAAAGATTGTATATTTGGAAATGTCAATGTTCACACCTCCCAGACCAATGAATTGGTGGTGGGTGGGTGTGAGAGACAGACAAAAAATTAGATCATCAAATCTCTTTTTTAGGACCAGGGGTCTACTGATTCCTTGAACCGCTGGTCCAGCAGACATGTACTAGGAGTGGACAGCAAAGGGGAACCCCCCAAGGCTCAGACCACAGTTACTCAAGTTCATGTTTCTTCCAGGAAGAAAGACCTGAGCATACAGAACTTAGATAAGATTCCCACCTTGACTTTCCTTATTACCCCTTATGCATCAATGCTGAAGGTCATTTATGTTTTAGCAAGAACAGCAGGAGGAAACTACTGGACTGTGTAACTTGAGCAGTTCCAGTCTTTAAACTGCTCCTCTCCCCAAAGGCACATTGGTTGCTGAAAAGCTATACTGCTACTTTATCACCTGGAGCCAATACTTTGATCTTCCTTATGGAGTCCTATATCAAACTTAGCCCAGGCGTCATCCCATCCTTCGATTTTTCATGGGTTACTTCATCACATTTCATTTGGGAATTGGATGTTATTTGCGCCCATCTATAAGAAAATCACATTTTTATCAGAAGGAAATGAAATTCTAGTCCTCAGAAGAGGTCAAGGGAAGATGATGGACAAATGTGGTCTTGGCCAAGATGTATACTATAAGACAAGGAAATCTATTACCTTAAATGAATGCTTTTCAGTACTCAAGTTGGAATCAGTGGTCTACAGTCAAACAAAGGAAAACAGATAAGCATTTATTCAGTACCTACTATGTACCACAAATAAGGCTTAACACTTTACAAATATTATCTCTTTTGATCCTCACCACTATCTCTGGCTATTATCATCATCACTTTACAGGTAAGGAAATAGACAAATGGAGAGAAAATCATTTTCCCAGAATCACACAACTACTTAAATAAGGGTCTGAGGCTGGATTTGAACTCAGACTCTGGCCCCAGCACTAGTTCTAATCAACAGTCTAGGATAGAGCTAGAGCACTTGATGGGAATGTGAAACTGTTCCCTTTGGTCTGTAAAATTAACACTCTAAAATTGTGTACACTTTGATCTGTAAAGAAGGGAGATTCGAGTCTCAGGCCCTCCTGGGAAGCATATCTCCCCAGACAAGTTAAGTAGTGTCATCGGACTGGGCATTTCTAAGGTAGATCACCTCCATTGATAGCCAGATCTCCGTTCAAATTCATGCTGAAAAAAGTCTTCCAAATAATTTCAATTGGGAGATCCTGGTCTGATCAGTTCAAACTGCCCCCAGCCCTCCTGCCTAGATCTACTCATAAAATAGGTTTCTGCTCTCTCATTTTTTGCATAATGTCCAAAGTCTGCAAGGGCAAAGGCCCACGGTGGAGAGACCCTTTTCTCAGCAAAAAAACTTTTGTTATTTCCCTAATAGGACTTTGCCACTGAAGAAGTCAGTTACTCTAGCAAAGCGGACTTCTCATCTAACAATAAACTTCCATTTTTGCCACCTAAAACTCTTCAGGTTCGTGAATTTTTTCACGAAGGACCTGTGCCTCCATTCAAAAGCAGATTTCCACAACTCTCTGACCGCCACTAGAACCCCATCACACTGACACTTTTAGGTCCTCACTGGTTTGGGCAAAGTGACAAAATTCCTTAAGAAGAAGATGAAAGAAGAAGCTTTCATTTTAAGGATGAGAAAGAGTGCTGGGGATGAGGGATCCTCCTTGTCCAACATTCCCACAGTGGGTTGAACTCTGGGCTGAGTATCTATACTCCCCAAGTCTGGGAACAAGAAAGAGGAGCCCCAAGAACAGGATGTGTGGTCATGCATACCAAAGATACCCCAGAAGCTGCCAGCATTCACTGGACAAGGTGTCAGTGGGGCCCCAGACTGGGTCTGAACAACTTGGGCTTCTCTTTTGTGGCCCTTTCCCCACCGCAGGGAAAGCTAAGATCTCTCTTTTTAATTGCCTCCTTCTACCTCATTTTACTAGACTTTAAGGACAGATCGAGAAGAGAGGGAAAGCAAATTATGCTACTTCTTCTCCCAGCTCTGGCCACCACCATTTTATTCTCTCTTTAAGCAGTATTTTTAGTTTTCTTTTTATGAGACAAAGCTGGATAGGTAATTAAGCTATGCTTGTGCCAGGAAGGGGAGAAAAACCCAAAGGGCATCAGATCTAAATAGTGAAGTGCCCAAATTGGAGCTACCAGCATAAGAGTTCAAGAAATTCATATTTAATAGAGCCAAAGAAGATAATCCTCAGGACTTCTGATAAATACAAGCTAATAAAAACCACAACAGAAGTTGTTCACATTCTCCCTTTTCCTGGGAGGCATCTGTAGCCTTGAAAAGAAAGATGTCTGTCTCTACAGAAAGAGGGAGAGAGAGTAACTGGAAAAAGCAAGCCATGTCTCCATTGCTGTTCATCCTTTGTTCTGCAAGAGGAACAATGATATCATGGGGTAAAGTATTGACTCCAAAGTGAATTAGATTGAAGTGAGACAAAACTGCACAATGTCATCAGTCTCACTCAGTCAGTCATCAAAGTCCAGTGGTATGACAAAAGTCAAGATGACTTGAAATGGCCCAGGGGCAGTGGATGGCCTTGACCTTTCTCATTTAGGTCTCAATTAGTCTGAGACAACGCCCATTCAGTGACTAGATAAGAACTGAGAAAAGATGCCCATCTTACAAAACTATCAGTTTGGGAGGAGAAGATGCTTAGAATTTCTGACCAGAACAGAAAACTTTTGATGGCTTAGAATGAGTGTAAATGTCTCCTGAAGGGGGAGGGGGAGTTCCCATAGCACATCCAGTAGACATGCTATCCCTCAGACTATAGGCCCCTTGACAGCTCAGTCCACCCTGCTCACCACCACCTCCTGTTAGGTTATTATCTTCAAGAACCCAGACACTTGGAGGTTGAAGGGTTAGTCTTTTCTTCTCTTTCAGTGTCAGTTATCAAGTCTGTTTTCAGCCCAAAATGGCGTCAGGATAGTGATTACTATTGGAGTTT
Organism: Sminthopsis crassicaudata; assembly: GCF_048593235.1. Lineage (NCBI taxonomy): Eukaryota > Metazoa > Chordata > Mammalia > Dasyuromorphia > Dasyuridae > Sminthopsis > Sminthopsis crassicaudata. The sequence goes on from NC_133619.1 coordinate 469,679,243, forward strand.
CCAACAAATTACTATATGAGAACACAAACCTATGGTGAGCAAGGGTTGGGGGTGGGGGTGGGAGGTAATGGTGATTCAGACAAATAAGCCAACATGGGAGCAAACTTCCTGCTGTAACCTAACTGTTTTTCAGTGTTCATGATTTTATTACCCACCCTTACAGATTATTTTCCCTTTTCCACATGAGTCTTAATAGCCTCTTGCAGCCCAGGATATGGTTCTATGCTAAAGCAGCCTTCTTAGAGCTCAGTTTGCTTTCTAATATTGTATTTCACCTCATCAGCTGACATAAGAACAGAAGGCAGCCATAGTAACTTGAGATTTGAATCATCAGACTCAAAATCCTGCTGTAAATTGGGAAGACATATTCTGGCACTTGGAAAATGAAGAGAAAGTCCCTAGTGCAAGATACAATGTTCTCAGTTCAGAGTAAAAATGATCTTTGGCTTTCCCCTGATGCTGATGGCCCTTAGAGATATATACTGTGAAAGGTTGCCTGCTCAATGTCCATCACAACCTGGGAAAGGGGGAAGAGGAGGATGTAGGAAAGAGACTGGAAATCTGCATTTTAGTTCACTGTAGCTAAAAAAAAAAAAAAAAAAAAAAAAAAAAAAAAAAAAAAGGAATAATAGCATCCCTAGCTAAGGTAAAAATCATTCATTTGTCCTCAAAAATGGATTCTCCCATTCTTTTTATTAAAATTTCATGAAAATTTGTGCTCATTAATAAACATTCTGGTCAACTTTTCTTAATCTAGTGATGTGGGAGAGACTGTGTGTAATCATTCAGTAGGAGAGACACACATTCCTAACAGTGAACATGACCATATTTCCCAAGCAAGAAAAAATACACATAAGTCTTGGAAATTCAAGCTATCTTTAACACAACTCATTTGCCTTCTAAACCTCCTCCTCCAAATTGACTTTTTTTTTTAAAGGGTATCAACTTTCAGGTTCACCCAGAGTCATCCTCAAGTCTCTCCCCCTCTCCCAATCTTGTCGATTCCTAAACTTTGAAATACGGCAGCTAAGGTAGCACAAAGGACAGAATGCCTCAGACACTCACTAGAAGTGGGATCCTGGACAACTCATTTAACCCAATTTGGCTCAGTTTCCTCATTCATAAAATGAATTGGAGAAGAAATGGCAAGTCACTCTATTATCTTTGCCAAGAAAAACCCAAAATGTGTCATAAAGAGTCAGACGCCACTGAATACAACTAAACAAACAAAAGATTTGAAAAAAGGATTACATTTGTCCTTTTTCAAAGGGCTGTTAGGAGGACAGTGTTTTTGCAAAACTCTACAAATACTATATAAATATGAATTGTTTTCCAGTGAAAGGAAGGCTGTGATTATAGATGATAAGAAATAATACACATTTACATAGCTCTTTAAGATTTTACAAAATAACCTTCCTTATACCAATCCATGAAGAAGCTAATATTCTTTATTAAACTGTGTCTAAATTAATAGTGTATGGAAAAACAATCTCAGAACTCAATTGGGACTTCATTTCATGTATTGTAACATGAGAGGGCAGAGGAAATTTTCTTTATTGTGACCAGCTTTCTTATTTGCTGTGGGAACAAACTTCCTGCTGTGGCTTAACTGTTTTTCAGTGTTCATCATCTTATTACATACCCTTAAAGATTATCTTCCCTTCCCCACAATGTCAGTCTTAATAGTCTCCTGCAACCCACAGAGACTAGGCAGTCCCTGGGAAATTCTCCTAAGGGCTAGCCCCAGCTTGTTCTGCCTTGGGCAATGGTCCTCCTGCTGTTGGTCTCAGCTTCTGCTTTTCACAACACAAATTGTTGTTACAGGAATGCTTCCAGGCTCCTTTAAAAAATAATAATAATAATAATTAACAAAAATCTATTTTCTCTCCCTCCTACTCCAAAACTCATTAAAAAAAAAAAAAAAAAAGAAAATAACAAATATGTTCCTTATAACAAATATGCACAGTCAAACGAAACAAATTGCCTCATTGGCCATTTTCAAAACAATACGTCTCCTTCTTTACAAGGAATCCATCACTCTTCTTTGTCAAGAAGAAGGTGGGACATTTCAGTATTTGTGCTCTGGAATATGGTCAATGCTTTAAACAAAATTCATAGTTTTCAAAACTGTTTTTACAGTGTTGTTACTGCCATATACTAACTTGTTCTAGTACTCCTTTTAATCTTCATCAACTCATTTGCTTCTTCGAAATTATTCGTTTTTGTAATAATTTTGTTATAGAAGACCTTGTTCTGATTCTTATTCTTCATCATAGATTCTTACCATGTTTCTTTGAAATGCTCATTTCTTACAGCATTGTAGTATTCATACCCATTCATATACCACAATTTGTTCAGGCAGTCCTTTTTACTAATGGGAATCCCCTTTAGTTTCTAATGTTTTGCCACTGTATGTTTATACTAACTCACCAGTAAATGAAACTTTAAGCCTTAGAAAACACCCTCCTCTTCCATCAGCTTTTAAGCAGCTAGGTAATGCAAATAACAATATCGCCATTTTATAGATGAAAAACAAAACAAAAAAAACAAAAAAAAACAAAAAAAACCAAAGGGTTTGAAAGGAGTATTCATAGAATTAGAAGGATGTTTAGAAGTTTAGTCCAATCTATAAATGGGAAAGAATCTTCTCTATGATGCATATGACAAGTAGTCATATGGTTTTTGTTTAAAGCTCTTTAGGAAGAGGGAATACACTGAATTCAATTTTTTTTACAATAAATCTAAAATTCTTCGTTTGCAACTTCCTTTTATCATTGACTTCTGCTCCCTGCCACTGATCAGTATAAATCTAATTCTTCCATCATATGCTTTCAAATACTTAAATAACTGATTCCCTTCCCTACCCCGAACCTCTTCTTCATTCCCAATTCCTTCAAATGGCATAATTTCCAATTTCTTCATCAGGATGGTCACCTTCCTTTAGATGTTTTCTGACTTATCAATGTCTTTCCTTAAATGTGGTATCCAGAATTGAACACAATGCTCCAGATGGGGTCTGACCAGAGCAAACTCTAGTGGGATTATCATTTCTCTAAATATGGACATTATGCCTTTCAGTGCTAGCTAATACTCTTACAGATTCATATTGAGCAGGATTTGTATCCAGATTCTTGATCCCATTTCAAGCATGCTTCTAAGAGATTCATGCTTTATGTCCCTTGCTCTATTTTCAATCCTCTCCCTTCCCTTTTTCCTTTAGTTCCCAACTTCTTAAACTATGCCTATCTTCCCAGGGTTATTGTGAGAATCAATTGAGATAATAATTATTAAGTACTTGATACATATTAAACATTATGCTTAAACTATTGTTATTAATTGGCATGTGAATAAAAAATAGAAAGGTTGCTTTACACTGGTATCCTACCTGATACCAGAACAGTCACATGCCAAGATATAAACTCCTTACCCAGAGAAGGAACAATTTCTGCTATAATATACAATTTCTCACCTTACCAAGAAGCTTTTGGCCCAAAAAGAGAGAAAGAGTTTGCTTCTTGCAACGGATTTCAAAAATGTGTTAATATTTAAGGGCAAGGTATTGGCTGCCCAAGATGAAAGCAAGTTACCTGGTCCAAATGAACTAAATCCTAAAGGCACTGAAAGGGCCAATGCAATTGCTCATTGTCACTGAAAGATTATAAAGTGTGGAATGATGTCATAAGACTAAAGAAGGATATATGTCCCTACTTTCAAAAAAAAGGCAAGTGGGATCTTCAGCCAGATGAATTTGCTTCAATTCCTGACATGATTCTATTAGTAAAGGGAAGGTTAGTGAATATCTAGGGGGGAAAAAAAAAGAAAGGAAGCAATAATAACTTGGCTTTATCATAGGCCATTTTGGATAGTTAAGAGGATTATAGGTCAGAGGAATAATGATGTAATTTACCTAAATTTATGCTGCTTAGGTTTTAACAAAGTAACTCTTGCTAAGACACTCATGCAATTCTTTTGGAAAAACTGGAATAATGTGGCTATTCAATACCTATTAAATGGATTTTGTGCTTATGGAATGAAAGAGGAATTATGAGTGTTTCAATATCAATTTTCAAGGCCTAGTGAAGAGCCCAAGGAATCAGTGTTTAGCCTTATATTGATGGAGGCAGAAAATGACATGCTTATCATATTTGCAGATGTAATAAATCTGGGAAAGATAATAAGCACAGTAGATGACAGTACCAGGATTCAAGAATATTTCATCTTGCTAGAATATTTAATAAGAAATAATGTTAGAACATTATAAAATGCAAAGTGGATAATTTTGATTATATTAAATTAAAAAGTTTTTATACAAACAAAACCAATGCAGCCAAGATTAGAAGGAAAACAGCAAACTGTGCATATCCTTTGATCCAGCAGTGTTTCTACTGGGTTTGTATTTCAAAGAGATCATAAAAAAGGAAAAAAAGGACCCACATGTACAAAAATATTTATGGCAGCCCTTTTTGTAATGGCATGGAACTGGAAATTGAGTGGATGCCATCAGCTGGGGAATGACTAAATAAGTTATGGTATATGTATGTTATAGAATATTATTGTTCTATAAGAAATGATAATCATGATCAATTCAGAAAGGCCTGGAGAGACTTACATGAACTAATGCTAAATGAAATGAGTAGAACCAAGAAAACATTGTACACAGTGGCAACAAAATTATGCGATGATCAACTCTGATGGACTTGGCTCTTATCAACAATGAGGTGATTCAGATCAGTTCCAATGGACTTATGATGGAGAGAGCCATCTGTGCACTCAGAGAGAGGACTGTGGGGACTGAATGTGGATCACAACATTTGAATTTTTTTCTTTATCATTTTTTTTCTTTTTTGCTCTGATTTTCTTGTAAAAAATGATAAATGTTGAAATATATATAGAAGAATCACACGTCTGTCTAGGGGAGGGGTGAAAGTAAAGGACAGAGAAAAGCTTAGAACACAGGGTTTTGCAAGGGTGAATGTTGAAAACTATTTTTGCATGTATTTTAAAAATCAAAAACTATTAAATAGAAAAAGAAAGAATGTTAAGTTACACTTTGACTTTAAAATGAATTTAAGTGTGAAATTGGGAAAGCAAGTATAAAGAGCAGTTCATCTGGAAAAAAATTTAAGGTTTTGGTGGACTTACAATTCAATATTAGTCGATAGTGTGAGATAGTCACAGAAGAGCAAAGAAAGAAATGACCCCAAAGAAAAATTAACTAATTGGTTATTGTGACAGTGTTCAAGATAATAAATTCATAATCATGAAACAAAAGGTGCACATTTTCAAATATTCTTAAACAGTCCTGATCAGAAGTTCCAAGTTTACTTGGTTTTAATAGAGTTGTAATAAGAGAGACTTATTGTCCTAAAACCTAAATAATCCCACAGTATTTGATTCTACTCAGACCACACCTAAAATATGATAAGTTCTGGCCAGGACATTTTTTGGAAGGTCACTGATAAACTGGAGACTATGCAGAGGAAAGCAACCAGAATGATGAAGAGGCTCAAGTTCATTCCATATGGAGAGCAGTTAAGAGGACAAAGAATATTTATTTATCCTGAGAAGAAAAGGCTTAACAAATACATGATAGTTGTCTTCAAATATTGGAAGAGCTGCCATATGGAAAATGGACTAGATTGTTCCCCTTGGACCCAGACAGTAGAATTAAGAGCAATTCATGGAAACTGAATAGGCCAATTTTCACTTAATATGAGGAAAAATTTCCTAGCCACTTGAGAGTTGTCTAAAAGTGGAAATAGCTGCCCAAGAGGAAAGAGGGTCCCCTACTTCCCAAGGCCTTCAAGCAAAAGCTAGATTGCCACTTGTCAGAGATCATATAGTCTCTAAAGTATACAAGAAAAAGGCTCCCCTCTACAACATTTCTAAGATGTTTCCAACTTTGAAATGCTGTGGAAGCTGTGATTCTGTAACAAGCCTACTTGTAACTTGTCTCTGGGATATATTGTAACTTGGTCTCTGGGATTATGGATTGGCATGCCATCCTTAATGGCCATTCAGTGGAATAAAATCAACTTGAAAGAAATAAGTTTCTTTTCATTTTAAGAGCAATTGAGACTAAAATATCTTCACTTCCCAATTAAGCACAGCTTAAAACTTGCCCTAAGATTTGGGGGATAGCTTGTGTTTTTAACGGAGGGACCTTTACTGATTTCTATTGAAGGCCAGTTTTAGCTACAGCCATGAAATATGAGAATTTATGTACCAGCATCTGTTGTGGAAGATGAAAAGGTTAAAAAAAAAAATCTATAAAGAATTCAGTTAAGATCCTCCAAATTAAGTCAATTGTACTTTGAAATTCAGTTCATCATTGTTGAGTCACTTTTGTCATGTCCAATGTCTTGACCCCATTTGAGATTCTTGACAGAGACATCAGAGTGGTATGCCATTTCCTTCCCCTATTCATTTTATAATTGAGGAAATGAGGCAAACAGAGGTAACTGACTTGCCCAAGGTCACACAAGGTAAATGTCTGAGATCAGATTTGAACTTAGAAAGATGAAGCTTCCTGATTCACATCTAGTTCTCTATTCACTGCACCATCTATGCAGAGAGAAATAGAAGAGGAAGATACACAATAAAATTTGAGGAAAAGACCAAGAATAACCAAAGAATTTTAGGCTACCCAGAAACACAGAAGTCTATATATCGTGAGTAACTTTTTTCAAAGAAGAATCAGATGGTGCTAAATATGACAAATACCAAAAGCAACACAAGAAAATGAAAGTAGTTATATTTATGACAGGAAGTGACTCATCACTGATGTGGGAGTAGTTTTTAAATCTGTTGTCTATGTATAGTCAGACCCCTAATTTTTGATCAAAATTATTTAAAAGCTAAAAATAATAAAAAATGAGAAAAAGACATGGCATGTAATTAAAACTTAAATAAGTTACTAACACTGAAAATCAGAAAATTGAGGGAGGAAGGAATATACATACCAAATTCAATAATTTAACATAGACAAATTAACAATGTAAATCACGAGTCATAATAAAGAAAAGGAAAGCAAAAGATTCTAAAATCCTCCTCCTATCTGGAAAATAGACCTATTCTCCACAGAAATGATATCCAAAAACAATAGAAATCTAAAATAGAAGTTCATTTATAAAACTTTGCAAACAAGAATGACATAAGATCATGAGTAATGTCATCTCACCTCATAAAATAGCAAGACTCAGTAGAGGGGAAAAACAAATTTCAAGATAACATGGTAAAAGATCCATCCACACTCATATTTCCTATGCAATTAATCTACTGTTAACTCTAAATATAACATTCAGACTTGATAACTCATAGCAAAAGATAAGAAAAGTCTAAATCTTCAATCTTAATGTGTCATTTTCAATGCTAAATTTGAATGAGCTAATATTTCCTTCTATGAATTCAAATTTAGCTCATTCAAATTTAGCACTGAAAATTACTCTTCACTATGAAGACCCAGGAATTATTACTTGAAAGCTAAGATTTTTTTTATTACTAAGGTATCCCTCCAAAGAGAAGGTTTCATCTTTTTCTTTCCAATAGACCCAGGTGGCTCTAGAGGAAAAAGTGAGCCTGTTGACTTTGCAAAGTTCTTCCTTAAATTCACTTCACTTCCATGTCATAGCATTACCTCCCTGATGTCATGGTTTTCTTTAAGGAAGGAAGGACAAACAATATCCCCAAAAGAGGTAAGTGAAAAGGGATTTCAATATAGAAAGCAAATCAGGTATAGGGTAGCTCTTAGTTTCTACTACAAAATGCTTAAAATATAATCACTCAACACAAAAAAAAAAAAAAACCTAAACAGCAGTAGCTTATCATTACAATTATTATTTCCTATACAGGTAAAACATCAAAATATAATGTATTTTGCAAGATGACTGAACAAGCATTTCCCTTTTCTTCACCTTTATATGTCTGAAAAACTTCATATTTGAAAAATCTGAAAAACTAGCTTCATATTTTTCTAGCAAGCCAAGCCAGGGTGTAGATTTATCCTCCTGTTTGTACTCATTTTTTTCCAAGTTCTATAGAAGATGCCACTGGCTTCTCCCGAAGTATAGGAATCCACGACCATCCCATCTTTTGAAATAAATTACTTTTAATACTGGGAACATCTCAGTATTGCCTCTCTATCACCCATAGTAAATAAAAGAGCACAGTGCACTCATGTATGATAAATAAAAAGACCCCAGATGTTGGAGCAAAAAATTTATTCAAAAAAACCTCCCAGCAAAATTGAAAAAAGTCTGGCAAGAAACTAAATATTCACCAACATCCAACAACACCAACAACTACTATAACATAAAATGCAAATGAATACATAACTTAGTCATAAAGGATGACATCATAATTAGAAGAACAAGAAAGGCATTACCTTTCTTCAGATGTATGGATGGGGAAGAGTTTGTGATCAAATAAAAGATAGAAAGGATCAAAGAAGGTAACATGGATAACTTTAATTACAAAAAATTAAAAAGCATTTGCACAAATATAACCAATGAGGTTAAAATTAGAAGGGAAAGGAGTAACTGGAAAAAAATTAGTAAATAGCTCAAAAATGTAGTAAGTTTCTCCAATAAATATTTCATCTCCAAAATATATAAAAGAGCTGATTAGATTTAGAAGAGTAAGAGCCCTTCTCCAATTGATTAATGATTAAAAGATATGAATAAACAATTTGCAAAGGATGTCTATCATAGTCTATCAATAGTAATATGAAAAAATGCTCCAACTCGCTAACAATTAGAGAAATGCAAATTAAAGCAACTCTGTCACCTAACAGAGTTTAACAAAGTTAAAATGAAAATGAGAAATGTTTGTGTAGTTGTGAGGAAATAGATACATTAAAGCTCTGTGAAATGGTCTAGGTATTCTGGCAAGCAATTTGAATCTACTCCCTAAAAGTTACTAAACTATGTACCATCCAGAGATACTACTACTGGGTCTATACTAGAAATTTAAGCAAATGGCTTAAGGTCATAGGTGTGGGGCTTAGGTATAAGATAACAGAGCTGGGAACTGAATTCAGGTCTTCTGACTTGAACCAGCCCTCTTCCCACCATTTTTTGCTATCTCTTTCCCTCCCTTGTCATGAAGCCTATTGTTCCTTTAGTCAGAAAAGGATACAGCACTTTCTAACCATAAGGAGAATATAAACTTAAAGATCACTATAGAAGTCAATATGGATGTTTCTTGCCCTGGGGCATGAGAGTATCAAGCATCAAGGGGGTCAGGGTTTATAGGAGAGTTCAAGAAAATGTATTCTATAGGTGTGTTTTTGGACATTGCAGAGAAAGTCCAAAAGAAAGAGTTTTTAAACATAATCCTTTAATGAGTAAATGTTGGAGAACAGATCATACTTCACCCATTCTCTTAAGCAAGAAGCAAGCAACATTAAACCCTCAAGCAAAATATAGTCTACCCAGACTAAAATACTACAGATTTATTGTGGAATATCTTTTCTGCACTGATTTAAAAAACTTTTGCTAACTTCATTGTCATTGAAAGGTTGTAAAGAGTGGGATAGGTAGATAGATACGATACTTAAGTGAGGAGATGATGAATTGAACTTTCAATATTTCAAGTCTAAAATATTAGGGGCAATGTCCAGCAGACAGATAGAAATATGAGACTCACTCAAAAGAGAAGTCAGAATTAGAGATGTAGATATGAACGTCATCCACAAAAAGATAACAAAATCCGGGAAGAGATAGGACTGCTATGGAAGATTATATATAAAAGAGAAAGGACAGAACATTAGTGAAAACCCATTTATTAGGGAGCAGGAAAATTTAGGAGCTCATGAAGTAGACATGTAATGAGATAGGTAGGATGAGAACTAAGAGAGTGAAATGTTATAGAGTCCGCAGGATAATGGAATATGGGGGGGAAGGGGGAGAAGAATGGATTGACAATGACAAAGGCTACGGAGAGGTCAAGAAAGATGAGCATAGAATAAAAGGCTCTTAGATATGGCAGCAAGGAGGTAATTGGTGAGAAAAATTTTTGTTGAGTGGACAGAATGAGAGCAATAAAACAAGAGGTTTAGAAGGTTCTTTTGGGTGAAGAAGTGGAGTCATCAAATACAGGCAGGCTAGGAAAGGAGGTAAAAACACCTACACTAATAACAACATGGCACAGAACTACCATGGGAGATGTATAAATGCAATAATATGACAATTCAAATAAGGAAGAGATCACTAATAAAAAATGACCACCTCTTATTGAGTGCTTTAAAGTTTGCAAAATACTTTGCATTTGAGCCCCCTATTTATGTCCACAACACCATAACTGTGACTATCTGGTTCCCACTGCCTGAAAATGAGCTGTTATATTTCACTGTTTCTCCACAATTTTCCAGTGTTTATTTCTCTCTGTTATAGGTTTAAACCGGGCACCAATGGTGTTCTCCCAATATTAGGGGTTCACTGAATCTCGGTTAAGTGCAGGGGATCACTTAAAAGTCAGATTAGCTTTTATAAAGGAATATTTAAAGGTATACAAAGACCAACCGTATAGACATTTCTTCCTGCCCAACACCTAATCCTCTTTATACTAACTACCTATCTATGGGAAGGAAAAAGAGATAAGGTTCACATTTTAACTCAGCTCCAATACAGCATGGTCTCATCAAGTTTCAAGTACAAACACCTCCCATCTCCTTTTATTCTGGCACCTTTTTCTCAGAATTTTCCTGATGACCTGGCAGCAATGTCTGACCTGGAATTCTGCCTCCAAGGTCACCATGTTTTGACTTCTTGGATATATGGACTCTACCACCTGTGCCTAGAACTGAAAAGGGCAAATGAAATAAACCAACACCACAAACTATCTAGGGCACTCATTGGGTGACTTCCAGCTTCATGTCACACATACTCTTTTTCTTCTGCCCTATGGTACTTGCCAAATGAGACCACTTGATATTTCCCAGATGCAACCTGCTTGTTTCCACATCTGCGCCTTTATTTTCATTGTTTCCTTTACCTGGATTGATACTTGTTGCCTCAACCTGCAAGCTTTGGGATTGTCTAATCTCCAAGAGCAGCTGAAATATCGACTCCTCAATAAAGCCTTGGGGAAATCCAATGAGGAGGCTCAAATGCAAAGTGATTTTCATTAGCTTGAATATTAAGTATATTCATAAGGTTGGGAAATGTTGTAGGACCAATAGTGGTGCAGATACTTTTTAATGAGAAGAAAACACAAAGAATATAGATTCAGTTCCAGATAGTCCAGGAGAGTGAGAGCAATCTGGGATTTATAAAAAAGAAAAAGAAAAAAAAAAAAAAAAAGAATTGTACCTTACCCATCCCACCAACCTAAACTCTCCTATGGTAATAAGAGAAGAGGAGAAATGAGCATTTGAACACAGTTGATCAGCAAGCTTTGAATCAGAAAGGAATTAGTAAGAAAGAGGGGCCTGGAGAAAGCCTGAAAGAATGAGCATTCCCCCAAAGAAATAAGAGCTTAGAGGAAGGTTAACCCCATTGTTTTTCCACAATTGGGAGAGGGATCAGAAACAAGAGATTTGCTCTGCAAACACACATTTTGTGGTTAATGGGAATTATGATGTAACAGAAACTTGGGCCAAGGTGACTGTGATTAAATTACTAGGGTATTTAATCCCATTGATGGGATGGGTTCAACAACAAAAAGGGGGAGGTGTGGCTTTAAGTGTGAAAGAAAACATTACACTTTAAGAAATGGCTCCATGAAAAGGCAATGGTAACATAAATGATGAAGATAAGACCGCAGGTCCTGGAGTTAGGTCTAGAAAACCTGATAGATAAGCAAATTAGGAGGTAAAATTCAAAAAGGATTCATTTTATGTGTGCAAACTAGATAGTCAGGAAGTCATTCAAATGTCCTTAAGGTTATCCAAACAAACTCTGGAAACACTAAGGAGCTTTGAAATCCCACATGCCTCTGTAGAGGCAGTGAGATGGCAAAACGAATAGAATATTGGATCTGGATTTAGAAGTACTCATAGAGTTCAAATCTGACCTCAGACACTTCCTAGCTGTGTGACCCTGGGTAAGTCACTTAACTCTGGAATGAGCTGGATAAGCAAGTAGCAAAACCACTCCAGGATCTTTGTCAAGAAAATCCCAAATGGGGTCAACAAAGGGTCAAAAACAACTAAATAATTTTATCAGATTATTAGGATCTTCATTAGTTAACATTTACAATTTTTCTAAGGCAACTGATTGAGAAAAGGGAGGAGGGACAGGCAGAATATATTTCTGCAAGCCAGTCTTAAGTGATGAATTTTTATGACTTATATCAGGCAGACCTGTCTGATGATCTTTGTAAACTCTGTCCTTTCTTCCCCCTTTGTCCACCCATCTCTCTCTTATTCCCTTCCTCTCATCTTCTCTCAACAACTTTTGTAATTACAAAAGATGTCAACTACATCATCTCATTTCTCAAATTGAGTTAGATGTCGAAAATGTCAAACATTATACAGCCTGGAAAACAGAAAGCTGAGAGCACTTTATTAGCAGTTTTGAAATAGAAAAACACAAAGACAATGTGCTTGTCCTAGGGGACAAAATCAAAGATTAGATAATATATAGTCCCTGACCTCATGGAGTTTATGGTCAATTAATCAATAAGCATTTATTAAGTTTCTAGTGTGTGACAGCCTCAAAGCTAAACTCTGGGGATACAAAAGAAGTCAAAAGACAGCCCCTGCCCTGCCTGGAGCTAATAGAAGCAAGCTACACCCACCAAGTACTTACCACCTCATATGGCTTCTTCCTCCTGCTTAACTGTGAGTTCCACTAGGGAATTTGTCTTTCCCCTTGCTAATTTGTTAAAAACACCTTTCCTTGATAATCCCTAGATGCTATTCACCTAATAAAACAGCAAAGCCTTTGTAACCTGAAAACAACAGCAAAGCAAGCTGCAGACAAAATAAAACGGAAACAATTTAAAAAGGGAAAGCACTTAAAGGAGTTGGGGGAGGCTTCTGGTCAAGGTCTGATTTTTTTAGTTGGGACTTAAAGCCAAGAGACATCAGTAGTTGAAGTAGAAGTGGGCAAACATTTCAGATATGATGGGATATTCAGTTATTTTCAGTAGTGTCCTACTTTTCATGACTTATTTGGGGTTTTCTTGGCAAAACAAAACAAAACAAAACAAAATTGGAGGGCTTTACCATTTCCATTTCTAGCTCATTTTCACCAATGAGGAAACTGGGGCAAATAAGATTAATTGATTTGCTTAGTCTCCCATGTAATAAGCATCTAAGGCTATATTTGAACCCAGGTCCATATATTGGCATTATTTGTGGAAGAGCCAAGAGGTCACTGTCAATGGAATCTAAGAGTACATAACTGATAGTATGATGTAAGAAGGCTGGACAGGTGCCAAACAGAGAGCATTTTGTATTTATTCCTGGAGGCCTAGGAAGCCAGTAGATTTACTGAGTAGGAGGTGACATGATCAGACCTTCATTTTAAGAAAATCACTTTAGTTAAAATTTAGATTTACTTGAAGGGAGAGTGGATTAGAATGGGAAGAGACAACAGCTATTGAAAATTATACGTAGAAATACCTGCCATCTAAAGGAGGGGGTGGGAGGAAGGAGGGGGAAATTTGGAGCACAAGGTTTTGCAAGCATCAATGTTGAAAAATTACCTATGCATATGTTTCTCATAAAATGCTTTAATAAAAAAAAAGAAAGAAAATTATTGGTAGAGAATTGAAAATGAAAATAGCAAGGTGTGGAAGAAAAAAACTCATAGAAAAATGGGTGTTCTGCAGTGTCTAAAATGGCTACAATTTATAGAAAGATGAGAATTTATAGAACTATGAGGTTTGGCAATCGCTAATGCTAATAAAGAAAAAGAATAGTTTCCACTGAACCATAAAGGTAGAAGTGAGAGCGCAAAGGGTTGAGAGGTGTCTCAGAGGAGTGGAAGTGGAGGCAATGAAACTATATTTTTCTGGAAGTCTGAGAAAAAGAAAGGAAACTAAAGCATCTGGTCAATAGGACCTAATTTGAATTTCTTCTGGATGAAGGAACTTGGATAGGTTTAAAGGCAATGGAGGAAGACTAGGTGATGGAGAGATTGGAAATTAGAGAGAGAAGGAAGGTGACAAAAGGGACAAACCACTGGCTTTTGTAAGGAGTAGGAACAGTCCTTCATCAGAAACTGATATAAAAGAGAAAGGAAATAATCCTGAATGAGTGTGAACTACAGAAAGGGAGAAGACTGGGCTCAATGGGTGAAGTGGTGTTGAGCTTTAAGAGCAGATTTTTATTAGCCCAGAGTGCAGAGGGTGGTTGAGATAGAGGAGACAGACGGTAGTTCTCTTATTATGTTTCATGGGAACCCTTCAGTAATGTAGTTCAAGAAGTGGCCCTAAAGTAAGCTGTTCGGTCACGTCTGACTCTTTGTGAACCCATTTGTGCTTTTCTAGGCAAAAATATTGGAGTGGTTTACCATTTCCTTCTCCAGCTTTTTTTTTTTTTTTTTTTTTTTTTATACAGGTAAGAAAGAGGTAAACAGGGTTAAGGGACTTGTCCAAGGACACTCAGCTAATTAGTGTCTGAGGCTGAATTTAAACTCTGCAAGATGTCTTCCTCAGTCCAAGCCCAGCACTCTATGCACTTAGCCCCTGACTTCCCACTTATTTACCCCAAATAGGTACCAGTTCATTAAAAGACGAATCTCTCCTTCCCCACTAGAATGGAATTTGCAATAAAAACCCATAAGAAAAATACACTATACCAGCACAGTCTCTCTAAACACCTGGGGGTTTGTTTACCTAAGCAAATACTCAGTCGAGTGTACAATCGTACACCGCCCCCCACCCCACAAGTCTAATTTACCCTGGATTTTCTGCAACTGCAGCCAGAGACAAAGGGATGGAAATCCACATCTCTGAAACGGCTCTGCTGCAAAATTTGGAGACCAACATAACTCTAGGTCTAGGGTATCAAACCCAAGCCCAGAATCGCTAACCTGACAGGTGTGGAAAACGCTCAGTCTCCTCGGGCTTTTCCAACCTAGCCTAGGAACTGCCCTCCTCTTCTCTCTTCCCCTCCTCCTTTTCTCCCTCCCCTCCTCCTCTCCTCCCTGCCCCTCTTCCTCTCCCTCCCCTTCCTCCCCTTCCTCCTCCTCTCCTTCTCCTATCCTACTTCCTCCCCCTCTGCAGCTTTAGCACGCAATCTCAAGCCTCCTAGACTTGCTGAGCTCCTAGTTAATGGGCCCCTCTTGGTGAGGTTCCTCCGTCCGCAGCTGGTGCAGGAGTCATCAGGGAAACTTGGACTGATACTCCAACCAGAAATATCCGCCGACTCAGCCAAATCCTGCTGCCTGAGGGCATGCTCTAGCCTGCAAGCTGCCTGTTTTTGCCTCAAGCCAAAAATCTTAATCCTCAAAACCCTAGTCTTCTCATTTCCTGTGATAAAAAAGGGGTACTTCAACCCAAGGTGGTAAAGATGATGTAGGTATAGTTAGGAAATTTTTTAAAATCTTATTTACTGCAAAGGGGAGAAGCCTAGGAAGGGAACTGGAGAAAGTACTAGGTGTGGTGATGTTCTGTGGCACAAATTTGCATGAGAAAGGGGAACTAGATGACTGACTACTTTGCCTAGAGAGTGCCATCTGCCAGGAGCAGTCCTCACCAACCCGAACAGCTAAAAGCCACTCCCCCTTTAGCATATGTTCCTGTTTGTTATAAATCATTAATCCACTTAATATGCATTGTCTTAGCAGCTTTTTCAGTGTCCTAATGGCCCTGTGGAAAACAATTCTTTCTAGCAATCCCAGGGACTTCCTTCATAATTTCCAATCAATTCCCTCTCCCTTTTTTCCTATCCTTGATCAGTGTCAGACTATACTCCCCAGCAGCTGTTTTCTCATTGTTGAACAGGCATGTGCAAAATGCATGCACACATGCAACTTTCCTTGTGAGTGAGAATCAGCAGGAAGCTAAACACCACAGTATATGATGCCTGTGCCTCAGTCTCCCCACGTGTAAAATGGAGGAAAACCTTGCTTCCTATTACTGTGAGGACAGAAAAATCACAGCATGTGTTGAAACCTGAGTAAAAAATCATAGCCACGCCCCTTCCTTGCCATTAGTACTGAAAATTGAGTTTTCAACAAGAGCCCAGGAAAAACCTTGAAGCTCGGACCATCTTTACATACCATTGTATCATAAACTCCAGATGCATTATCTCCATTTTTGTTAGGATAATCCTCTCTCTATTTGAGTTTTGCCCCTTGACTCACAATGTCCCAAACTAGACCTTCTTATCTAGACCCCTATCCTATCAGATTTAAGTTATGATCCTTTCCTGGAATTATGGCTTGTCCTTGCCCAATGTCCCTGGTGCCCTTATCTGCCTTTGTTTCCCCTTTAAAGATTGTGTATTCAGGTTATGTTTTCTGTTTGCAAATCCTAGCTAGCTAAAACCCTATATAAGTTCCCTGCCTCGGTTTATCTGTGCTGAATGCTTTGGACAAGAGTCCCATCCGGTCACCTAGCTTAAACTCCACATTAAAGATTAAAAACCAATCTCTTGCTTGCCTCAGTTTCTCTGGTATTATATAGGCTCTGTTTCAGTGATTCCTTCCAAAGTGAGAAATCCAAGCTAGAAAGGCTTAACAATTTACCCCTTTTGTCCATTACAAATGACAAAATTCTAAAATGAATAACAGAGAAAACATTTAGGAAGAGCTACTTGAGAAATTTAACTGTCTGAAAATGGTCATTTCAATTTCAAATTCAACATTTATTAAGAGCCTACTATTTACAGGACCTTACAAAGATGAACACTAACAAATCCAAAAAGGTAATTTACAAAAATGTTCTTCACAAGGACCAGTAAGGAAATGGGGCAGCTGGGATTTGAAGCACTGACTGTTCCAATCTGTCTAGAGCAGTGTTTCTCAAACTGAGGGATTCCCACACACCTCTCCCACACCCCTCACTTGAAAAAGCCCAGGACTGCTGCTGGGAAGATGCATGGGAGGATAAAGGTTTTTTAAGTTCTGCTTGCTTTTTTTTTGGTGACAAAGAAGTTGAACAGAATTATTGTAATGTAGCAGTTAAAGTATAATGGTTAAAGACTTAGAATTAGGAATACCAAGGTTAAGATTCTGCCTTTAACATGTATCAGCTATGGCACCTCATATTACTTTTGCATCTGTTACTCTGCCTGTTCAACTCCTCTGACTCCCTACCACTACTATCCTATTGCCTTCTTTTGTGTGTTGTCTTCCTTTTTAGATTGTAAGCTCCTGAAAGACAAACAGTCTTTTTAATAACTGGATCCACAGTGCTTAAAATGGTTGTTTATTAAATGGGTTCTTAGATGGATTTGGACAAATCACTTAATCTCTCTAAACCTACCAACTGTTACTAAGATTTAATCTATCTACAGCCCCAGGGAATTCAAAGTTGAAAAAGTTCCTATTTGCTCAACTCTCTTTACTAAAGAAATAATGGGATCAGTAGTGGAGTTGTTTAATGGGGGGAATGGGGCTGAAGTGTATTGTTTATAATGTAAATGTTTGTAACATAAAAGCAAAATTCCAATAAAACTTTTTTTTTTTAAAGACATAACAGGTATAATTAAAAAAAAAAAAAAAACACAAACCCTGAGGGCTAGAGTAGACATACTTAGATTGATGAATGGCTCAATGAACTACTGTACATGATCGCAGGGGAAAACATCAAAGATGAACTCAATAAGGTTGTTCCCATACAAATATTGAATATTAGAATTTTCACAAGCCAAAAAACCAATTGTGCAAAAAAATGAATATTATTGAAAGTAAGCAAATCTGGTCAGGTAGTGTTCCACCCCATGATACAAAAAAATCTCAAATATAATCAGAGGGAAAAGAGGCAATCAGTAAAAATGTATTAAGCACCTACTATGTGCCAGGCACTGTGCTAAGTACTGGAAGTACAAGGAAAAGACAGTGTTCTTAAAAATGTAATAGGGGAGGGGGCAGCTAGGTGGCGCAGGGGATAGAGCACCAGCCCTGAATTCAGGAGGACCTGAGTTCAAATATGTTCTGACACTTAACACTTCCTAGCTGTGTGACCCTGGGCAAGTCACTTAACCCCAGCCTCAGAAAAAGGAAAAACAAATGTAATAGGGGAGATATGCAAACAACTATGTACACACAAACTATATAATATGAGATAAATTGGAAATAACTTAACAGAGAATTGGGAAAGCTTCCTGGAGAGGTATTCTAGCTGAGTCTTGAAGAAAGTCAAAGTAGCTATGGAAGTGTAGATGAGGAGCATTCCAGGAATAAAGGGGGGGGGGGCAACTAGTGAAAATGCATAGAAAGAGGGGATGGAGTTTCTTGTTAGTGGAAGAACAAGGCAATCATTGTCACTGGATTGCAGATGGAGGAGATGGCTGGAAATGTAAGGTATAAGAAAGAAGACTATAAAGGCAGATGGGGGGTAGGGATATAAAAAAACTTCAAATGCCAAACAGAGGATTTTATATTTGATCCTGAAGGTAATAAGGAGTCACTGAAATTTATTTAGTTGCAGAGTGATATGGTCAGACCTGAACTTTAGGAAGATCATTCCACTTGTATGGAGGATGGAGGAGTCAGTCAGGTGGCTCTTTGGGCAACTAGATGTCTCAGTAGATAGAATGCTGGGCCTGGAATCAGGAAGAACTGAATTCAAATCCAGCCTCAGCTGTGTGACCCTGTGCAACTCACTTAATCCTGTTTACCTCATGTGTAAAATGAGCTGGAAAAGAAAATGGCAAACCACTCCATGATATTTGACAAGAAAACCCAAATGGGGTCATGAAAAGACTGAACTGCAATACCTAAGAATCCATAGCTTAGAAAATGAATCTTTGGATTTTAAGTAGTTAAGGACTAAAAGAGAACAAACAAATTAGGCCCGTCACCTCCCTCCAGATAAACACCAAAGCCTATCTTCACCCTATCGCTCCAGGCTGTTCAAAACTCTTCCTGAACTAGATTTCCTCAGAATGCCTGAGGAACTTTGAAATCATTACTCTGAGAAAATACACAGATTTAGAGCTTAAAGAGACTTTAAAGGTCATCTAGCCCAATTTTCTCCTACTACCAATGGAAAAAAAAACACTCATAAAAATTCAATGATTTGCCTAAAATCACACAGGCAAGTAAATTTTAGAGCCAGGATTTAGAGACCCTCATGTCCATTCTAGAGAATGGACTTTCTCAGAGACAAAAGAGGAGCACCTTTACTTTGGGCTCTCAATATAAAGCGGAGAAGTTCAATTCAATCAACATTTATTAAGGATCTACTATGTACCAGGCACTGTGCTAAGCATTTGATCCTCCCAACTGTCCTTTCAGGTGGTTTCAGATCTCACCTCACATACTAACTCTATAACCTCAGAGAAGTGGCTTAATCAAACAGAATCCATTTATTAATGTGGATGTGACAGGATGTGCTAAGCACTGGGGATGTAAAGTAAGTTATAAAACAGCCTTCGTCCTCAAGTTGTCCAAGATTTGATAGAGGAGACAACATACAGGACAATAACAACACAGGACAGGAACTCCTCCAAGGCAGGGACTGTCTCATACCTTCCTTCCCCCAATCCTTAGCACAGTCTCTGGCACATAGTAGATGCCTAGAAATGTTTATTAACTATAACTCTGATTCATCTTTTTTTTTTTTTTAATTTTAATTGTTTTATTTTTCTGGTTATATAATTTTAATACCTATTTATGAATCATGTTGGACTGATTCATCTTTTTTAAAAATTAAGTAATATTTTATTTTTCCAATTACATTAAAAGAGTTTTCAACATTCATTTTTGAAAATTTTTGAGTTCTGAATTTTTTTTCTCCCTCCCTCCCTCAGACAGGAAGCTATCTGATATAGGTTATACATGTGTAATCATGTTAAACATAGTTCCATATTAGTCATATTGTGAAAGAAAAATCAGAATAAAAGGGGAAAACCATGAGAAAGAAAGAAAAAAGAAAAAAACAAGGTGAAAATAGTGTTTTGGATGTAGATGGCATTTTCCATCCCAAGTCTAATTGGGATTGTCTTGAATTGCTATATTGCTAAGAGTAAGATTATCATAGTTGATTATCATTCATCCTTGATTCCTCACTAACTCTTCCACTCCCTCCAAATCTAATCCGTGGCCAAAACCTGTCAATTTCACATTGACAGCATCTCCAGTCCACCCCTGCCACCAGTCAGCTTCCAAATTCCCAAGAGGCAGATCCAATCATGTCACCTCTTCTGCTCCATAAACGCCCTATCACCTCCAGTTATCAAATACAAAACCATCTGTTTGACATTCAAAGCCCTTCATAACCAAGCCCCCTCCTACCTTTCCAGTCTTCTTACACCTTACTTTCTCTCCACCTCCCATTTACTCTTCAATCTACTGACAGGCTTCCTAGTTAGTCCAAGAACAAGACATTCCAACTCTGGGCTCTGGGCATTTTCTCTAGTTGTTCTTATCAGGAGAGATGTTATTCCTCCTTAATTCTGCCTAATGGCTTCCCTAGTTTCCTTTAAATCCTAATTAAAATTCACCTTCTACATGAAGGCTTTCCTAACCCTTTTTAATGTTAGTTAGTGTCTTTCCTCTTTTATGCTCGATGTATATGTATGTATAGCTAGCACACTTTTTTTTTTTTTTTTTTTTTTTTTGCTTATGATGTCCCCCCCCCATACCTTTAGATTGATTTTTTGCAACAATCCTGTTTTAATAATCCTTCCACTCCCTCTAAATCTAATCTATAGCCAAAACCTGTCCAATTAACCAATTATAATTGAGGAAGACAGGTTTTACTAACTCAAGGTTACACACTAGTAAATGTCTGAGTCAAGATTTGCATTCAGGTCTTCCCAAAGTTAGGCCCAGAGCTCTGTCCATGGTGCCTCCTAGTTTACTGATCCAAATAATACCAGTGCTTGTGATGCTTCACATTCAGAACTAGAAGGGCACCTTAGAACTTCTCTAATTTCACCCCCTCATTAAAAATTATTTATATGTTGTTTTTACATTATCTTCATTTCTGATTATATCACAGTCGAGTGAGCTATCCCTTGTGAAAAAAGAAAAAAGGCAGTTTAGCAATCTTAATCCACACATTGAGTCTGATAGCATAAGCAATGTTCTACCATCATAGTACCTGACCTCTGTAAAGAAGGGAAAGGAGGTGCCTTTGCTGAACGCTTATAAGATTTTATATATATATATATATATATATATATATATATATATATATATATATATAAAGAGATTGAGGACAGAGGAGTTAAATTACTTGGGCAGCTAACAAGCAACACATCTGAGACTGGAACTCAGACCTTCTTCCTCTAAATCATAATCAGTTTCCATTGTCCTATATTGCTTGCATTCTGGTCCCAGAAAACTT
Organism: Sminthopsis crassicaudata; assembly: GCF_048593235.1. Taxonomy (NCBI): domain Eukaryota; kingdom Metazoa; phylum Chordata; class Mammalia; order Dasyuromorphia; family Dasyuridae; genus Sminthopsis; species Sminthopsis crassicaudata. The sequence goes on from NC_133619.1 coordinate 469,700,654, forward strand.
GATTAACTGCTCTGTGTCTAAAATTCAGATTAAACAGAAATGTTTCTGCTGAGTCACATGGTACAAACCTGTTTACAAGGATGACCCAAGGCACGGCAAAATCCTGACTTGCTTTCTGAATCATCCTGGGAAGATTAAATTATAGTTATGTGTGTTTCAAGCCTAGCTGCATTTTATTGTTTTGTAATTCTCTGATAACTGACAATTTGCCCTTTGGCGCAGGGGTGGCTCTCAGAGACACCCATCTTCCAACTATTCTGGACAATATCCTGTAGGAGTTGGATATCCTACATGAAACCCCAGTACCCCGCAGGGAGAAAAACGTGGAGGGTCTGAAGCCCCATTTCAGTTCCATCACAAACAAACAGCTTGAATTCCCTTCCCAGGTGGCTTATGATTGTAATCACTTCAAGACTGGGAATTCAGCTTTTGTTTTGGCTCCTTATAGCCATTGTCAAGGACCGGGCTCATTGTCTACCTTACTAAAGCAGGAATAATAACTCACAGGTGTACTGCAATGGATTCCTAGGTCAATTTTACAGTAGGCTTTGAAGACTTCAGATATTATATGAAAGCAAAGTGTTCTTATTATTATTCTACTCCATTAAGCCTGTTTTCTTTTGTTCTCTCCAAGCACATGGCCTTAACATGGCAGATCAACTTTCACTCTTCCTTTTTCTACTAGAATTCTCTGCTGTCCTCAGCTGTGACTCCTCCTCCCCTTCATTCTTAGATCCTAGTGAATTTTTGTCACCCAGAAGCTCACATCTGCCTCAAGTTTTTCATATTAATACATAAAATTGGCCCCAGAAGCTAAACTTTTCAGAATCCTCTTGTTACTTTAATCACCATAGTCTCGCTTCTGATAATTAAAACCTGCTGACTTGTCTTTTAGATACTAGAATTTGTCTTCCCTGTCTCCTCCCACCTCAGCTGGTTCCATCTCCAATCTGGTATGAATATCCTTTCTCTGCCCTTTCTGACCGGCTTCCTGCATGGTGCCCAGGACATCTTCATTCACTGCTTTCCATCATTAGTTTGGTTGTCATCCTTTTGAATCCTTCATCTGGGTTTAGAGAAGAGATCTGCCACCTCCTAACCTACTGTTGGAAATTAAATACTTTCTCTTTGCTTTCCAGGCATAGAGTCATTTTGGATGTTACTCCAAAAGCCCAACATTCTCTCTGGGGTTCATTAGATGCACTGCTCTGTAACCTGCCATTTTGCCTCTTTAGGAAAAAAGTGAGGGGTAGGGGTTGGATAAAAGGGCAGAGTGTGGAGGAAGCAGCAGAAGGTCTTTTAAAATATTAGTATGGCCCTGGCATGCTTTTCTAGTACCTTGAATGCTTCTATTTTGTTGTAAGAAGGAAAGAAAAGCTTGAAATTGAATCACTTTCTCTATCCTTTCCTTGAAAAGCCTTGAGAAAAATCTTTTTTCTCCTGGCTATTTTATACTAACATTTTACAAATGTGCTCCATCTACTTTAAACTATTGCTGGTCAGAAATCTCTTGTTTGTTTTTCTTATGTCTATTTTACAGGACTTTTTAAAAATCAGTTTTAAAAAATTACTCTTCTCGAATTTATCTTTATTTTATTTATTGTGAGTGGGATCCCCCCTCATTCCATTTCAAAAGTCCCCAGTCCAGTCAGAGGACATAGTAGGCATTTTCTATGGACTCAGTTTTCAGAAAGCATCTGAAAAAGGCCAGCTTCAAAGATTGATAGTTCTCAGCTTTCAGTTTTGGTTTATCTCAACAGACAAACTATTGGATCCTTGCCTAGGAACACAGATATATAATGTCATTGTACTAACATTATGCAAGGGATGCCCCTCAGTGTCAGGTTAGAAAAACTGAAGAAAATAAATCGAATCTCTGGATGGCTTTCTTGTTGGCCTGTACCCCTGCAGTGATGTTATGTGATTTTAAATGACATATTAGAAACATTCCTCTGAATGGTCTGTTGAGGATTACTGTTACAAAATTGTTAGAGTATATTATAATTAGGAAAATGAAGTGTAATACTATCATCTCATTTCTAAGGTTTCTTCTGCTCCTGGACAAAACCCAACTGAGGTTAGAAGTCAGACGTTTAGATTATTTCTCCCAGTCATTGACAGTTTCATTTTGAGTAATGTACCAAGCTTCAGTGAGGAAGAATCACTTTCTCAAGCCATTTACTTCTAAGGAAGAAGAAGTTGAGATTTACATCTTTTTCCAAAAAAAAAAAAGATGTCACTGGAATTCAAAGTCACCTTGTAGAAAAGAAAGAATAGCTCACAGTTCAAATCCCATCTTTGATAGGTATACCTGTGAAACTCATGAATATATCACTTAACCTTTCTCTGCCTCAGTTTCTACATATGCAAAACACAGATTTCAATTACTAGTACCTGAGCCAGAGTTGTAATAAGGCTCAAATGGTGATAAATAATTTATTTGAATTTTTAATAATTTATTTTCCCTAGTTACATGTAAAACAAAATTTTTTAAACATTTTTTTAAACTTTGAGTTGTAGATTATTTCTCTGTTCCTTCCTAACTCCTTCCAATCAGCATTAATCAATTTAATATGATTCTATAGGGGTAAATTCTATATTTTGGAGCCATGAGTTACAGATTAGAAATTCACTTGATTCATCACAGCAAGTTAACTAAAGGTCCTCCACCCTTGTTTTATCTTGTCATGTTGACTAAAAGCCAATAGTGGAGATGACTCGATTACATGGAAAGTCCTCCAGACTTCTTTCTCTTGTCCAACATGAACAAGTGACCATTTTATGACCACATAGTCAGTGGCAAATGCCTTATGCTTTACCCAACCTGTGACCAATCCCACCCCACCTCCCTGAAATGTCATTTTTGGCTTTCAAGAGCAATCTCTATCTACCGATGAGATTCTTAATTTTAACATTCCTCTTTCAGTCTCTTTTATTATGGGTTGGAAGTGTGTGTGAATCAAAGAGTGATAAAGTATGAAAGTGACTAGTGAGCCCATAATGCTCTAGGGCTGTACCAGAGAAAATGAGGCAAGATAGAGATTAGAGGGTATTTAATAATTTATTTGAAAGGGAGATATTTACTGGGACCAAATGGATCCATGGTTTGGTCCCAGAGCTGAATGAAATTATCATCTCCTAGAATACAGGAAACAATGTGAGTTCTCAATGACATATATACACATGGCTCAGACTGAGGGGGTAGACTGTGGCAGGGGCGGAGTCAGGGTGCTGAGAGCGAGAACAGCACTCTGACAGGGTGGGGTGAGCCTCCAGAGATAGGATGACAGAACCCCAGATGGGGAGAGGCATTTTGATAAGACAGTATCTGATATTCTGATAGCTTGGGATGGGGAGAGGCATTCTGATATTCTAAAATATCTAAGATCTAAATATTCTAAGATCTTTTATCCTTATCAAATATTCTGATTAAGAGAGAGACGTGGGTTTGCAGGATTGAGCAGAACAATTATAAACTGAAGCAGAACAATTAGGGAAACTGAGTCAGAACAATAAAGGAGAACTGTGGCATAATAGGGCCGGTTAGACGTGGAAAACATTCAATCATAATCTAGGGGCCCAGAATGAGAGCTGGATTTGGGGGAAAGGGGATAGGGGGCCATGACTAGAACAATGAAGAGCCCTGTCATTGAGATGGATGGAGGACAATGTGGGGGGGTCTGGGTCCAGTTAGACAGGGAGAACACTTATTGATCAGGAGTTGTGATGGGGAAATGAGATTTATGTTTTGTAAAATAAACTGGAGAAAATTTCCTTATAGGGAATTCTGATTTAAGTCAAAGGTCCGGTCTCTTCTGGTATTGTTATCAAAGTATCAAAGACAGAGCTCTAAAGAACCTCCAAGGTCAAGTAGTCCACCCTCCACCTTCTCATCCTACCCATTTTACAGCTAAGAAAAACTCGGAAGTCCAGAGAAATGAAATGATTTGCTTGCAAAAGGTCATAAAAGTCTTCTGTGGTAAGATCGGTGTTTGGTGACCAAACTGAACGTGGCAGATTCATCAGGGGTGGTCCTGGAACTGGGTGTGCGCTCTGGGAGGAGTACCTGAGGGGGGAGAGGCCAGAATCAATGTGGTGGGTGGGGCTGGGGGGGAGAGGAGGGAGTTCAGTAGTATATTAATTAAGTGCCTAGCATTGTTCGGAGTCTCCCTAGGGAAACTCCTCCCGGTGAGTCTGAGCTCATTGATTTTGCGATTGTATCTTGAAGTCTGGCCGCCAGAAGCTCGGATAAAATCTTTACATCTACATTAATCAGGGAAAGCAGGCCAGCAGTGCAGCCCTTGGGGGCAGAGTGGGGCGCAGGCAGCTGAGGGCTCCCTTCGAGGGGCGCGGGCAGCTATCCAGGCAGACTGTCCATTATCAGTCGGGAGTTTCTGCTTATATTCAACAAGCAAGAAAAAACTGAGAAGGGGAGAAGTGGGGGCAGGGTAGGGAGGAAGCCTCATAAACCTGCTGAGAAATCATCAAAGCCAGGGAGGATGAGAAACATCAGCGGTGGCGGCTCTGTGCTTTCTCTGCCCAGAGCTCCTCTTCCAGGAATGGCAGGAGAGGGCCCAGGCAGAAGCGCTGCTGTTGAAAGGGAGGGAGCATCAGGCCTGCCCCAGGGAGCCAGAGGGTCTCCCCCTCCAAAGATCCAGAGCCCTTTTGTTTTTATTTTTAAAGAGAGAGAGGAAAAAAAAAAAAAAAAAAGGCATTCTTTCCTTTTCCACTTGGAGGATTTGTTTAATCTCTCAAATACCTGTTTCTGCAGTCTGTCTGAGCACTGAGTTGATATATTGCATTTTTTTTCCAGTGGAGGGAGGGGCCAGAAAGGAAGGGAAAGAAGCATTTATGTAACACCTACTATTTTCCAGGCATTGTGCTAGACACTGTTTACAAATGTTATCTCATTTGATTACCTTTAATAAAGCAGAAAGCTAGCAAATCTTTGAGAAAAATGAGGAAGCTTTGTAGTCTTTTTTTTTTTTTCTGTAACAAATGGATTACATGTAATTTTCCAGACAAGGAACATTTACACTTATTTCATATAACTTCAAAATGTCTGAGCCAAACTCTACCTTCAGGCAAACGTCCTTTATCAATCACTTAGCAAATTTTTGCATTTATCTTTTGGATGGGACAATCTCAACAAGTAGACTAGATTTAGAATTGAGAGGGATTTTAGAAGCAGTCTAGCCCATCTGCAACAGCTAGATGGTTCAATGGATTGCTAGATTTCTTATCAGGAAAACCCAAGTTCAAATCCAACTTTGGATGCTTATTACTTGTGCAGTCAAGTCACTTAACCTCTCTTCTGTCTCAATTTGCTCACCCATAGAATGAAGATAACAAAAGCACCTACCTCCAAGAGTGGTTCTGAGAATAAGATGAAATAATAGTTGCATATTATATAAATGCTAATCATTATGAAGGAAGTGAGGTCTAAAGTGATTTGACTAAGATCACACACTATCCAGTTCTGAGGTTAGCTCTCTAGCTGCTATTTCAGGCCCCCTCTCATAAATATGAATATGTCTGGCTGCCTCTTGTAAAACGAGGTTATTATGGGTCTGTTAAGTAATTGAAAAGAGTACACCTAGGAGTCAAAGATCTAGGTTCAAGTCCTCTGGAAACATACTGGAGATACAACACTGGACTAGGCACTTAATCTTTTAGTGCCTGAGGAAAGATAAAAGGAAGTTTTTTTATTCAGTAATTCACTAGAGCAATAAAACCACTAGACCAGACCCCATATAGCAAAGCTTGGCAATTTGTCCTCCCATTTTATGAATGAAAACCTTAAAGTTCTATGAGATTATAACCAGAATAAGGTCAAACTGTCAGGAAGTAGCATGAGACAGAGGTAGGGCTCAAACACGGACTCCCTAACTCCAGATTCAGAATTCTTTTCACCATTATTAACACAGGCCTTCCTGACACAGAATGTGCACTTAATAAATGCTTGTTGATCAACTGATTGAGGAAAACTATATACCTACTATGTTCTGATCTGCCACACGTCAAAAAATACCAAAATAGACATAAATAAGTATAAATTCCAAATTAATAGATAACTACCAAAATAGACGAAAATAGTCATTTATTTTTATAGCTAAAATTTTCTGTACAAAATGGAGAATCTGAACTAAATTTCATCTTATCTGTAACTATCACATTCATTTAATGGATAATAAAATTGAAGAATTTTAATGGATTTTGAAACTGAGATGATAAGGTTTAGTGTAAATTGGGAATTGAGATAGGAAAAGAGCATAGAGATCCTAACTTCCAGATCCATCCTTTCCCCATGGAGAATGCATATTTCAGCATGTGCTCACCATATACAATGCTTCCAAAATTCACATATGTGGCCTCAGTAGTTTCTATTGACTTCATGAAAAGAATGGCCCCAGAAGTGATTTCTGAGAAAAGCAAGCTCCCCTCAATGAAAAAGTGGTCATAAAACATGAAAGCGGAATGGGCTCCTCTTCCTTCTCTAAGTAATGTATCTTCTACTGTATCCTGCTTTATAAAGGACTGCAAGAAGTGAGAGTAGGGTTTAAAACAATGCCACATTAGGACAAATCTGAACTGAGACAAGGTCTTTGTAGATCGTATAAATATTTATGCTTAATAACATCTGGGTCTTGGCTTTAGAGATTCAGATTTGCTGAATGAGTCCAGTGATCTTCCTAATGAGAAATTGGATTAGCAAGGATATCTTTAACTAGTTGCTGTTTTTTTTTTTTAATTACAATTTCATGTTTATTTTTGCATGTTTTCTCACAACTCAAGAACTGTTTAACTTATATTTGCTTTATTTTAGAATCTATAAGATTTGCTTAAAAGAAGGCACATGTGTGGAAAAGCCAGAAACAGGGCCATCATGCATAATCATCTATGAAAGTCAGATGCTCAAATCCACTTTTTCCTAGGAGTTTAATGGGAGATTGACTATTTCAAGTGTCCTGAATCTCCTAAATAATCACATGTTTTCTGCTTTGGTTGTAAGCATATAACTATACAATTCAAATGGATACTCACAAACTCTTCCTTTTCAAAATTCTTTTTTGAGGATTGATAAGCATTGTCATGTTTGTAGACCTGGAGAGAAACCCATTGTTAATTAAAAAAAAAAAAAAAAAAACCAACAATGCTTGAATGCAAAACACTGCCAGCTTTCAACTTATCTGCACCAATGGAAAAGAACAAAAGTTCAGATAATTAATAAAAGAAACAAAACCAATAACTAGTTTGTAGATAAGTTTTTCTAATAACAGCTGAATTTGAGTACATTTTATTTTAGAGAAATTCAATTCAAGGAACACAATGAAGCCCTCCTTAGAGACCTGACTTCTAAGAGATATCAAATGTTCATCTATTTTTCCCCTCCTGGCCCCATCCAGGGTTCCTCCCTCACACCTATTACATCTTGGTAATAAGACAGCTCTTTCTTTCATGCTAATGCCAAGACAAGCTCTAGGCAGGGCAAAATTGTCCTCCAAAACTTGTTGGGCAAACATGGAAGCAAAAACATTGTGTTTCAAAGGCTTTGCTAAAGAAATAAGAGGTCTCAGAAATGTAAGTGTAAACTGAGAGAGTAAAATGTCAGTAAATCAAATAATTCAGCAAAATTAGTGCTAGCTGTTGAAAGATGGAGGGAACTGTCAACAAGAAGAATAATTAAGTAGGTGTTGTCAACAAACTTGAAAGATTTTCTGTAGATGAACCAGAAAGTGTTGATACTCTGTCTTAGATGAGTGATAAACACACATAAAGAATACACAGATATACTTAGTAGAATATTTTGACATGGAAAGGCTAAATGACTGTTCATAGTCACAAAGATGCTTGTGTGCCTTGGATTTCCACTCCTATTCTAATATCTATAAAATCACTGCCATCATCATTGCCATGCATTTCTTGCCTGTTCCTAAGTACCTTTCTTTTCCTGAATTATGTATGAATACATACATCAAAGTCCCATTCATAGTAGAGGCAATATAACACAGTGGAAAAGACTTGAAATCCAAAAATTAGGTCACAGGATCATATATATTTAAAACGAAAGAGACCTTAGTGATCCAGATCAAGCCAAATTCCATTTCTGACACTTATTAGTTTGGGTAATTGTGGACAGATCCTTTTATCTTTTATCTATGAAATGAGTGGGTCAGTTTAGATGGGAGAGTCTTAATATCAGCGTCTTTAAATAGATTTCAAGAAGTCTATGATCATGGATGAGGAAAAAATAAAATTTTTGGGAGGCAGTTTAAGTTACTTGCTCAGGGTCACACAGCTAGTGTGAGTTTTGAACTTTGTCTTTGAACTCAAGTCTTCCTGACTCCAGCCTAATGTTCTACCCATTGTGTCTGTCACCTGGGTGTCTCTATTTTTTTCTTTTTAATAAAGCTTTTTATTTTCTTTTTAAAAATTATTATTATTATAACTTTATTGACAGAACATATGCATGGGTAATTTTTTACATTATCCCTTGTACTCACTTCTGTTCCTACTTTTCCCTTCCCTTCCTCCACCCCCACCCCTAGATGGCAAGCAGTCTTATACATGTTAATTATGTTATAGTATATCCTAGATATAATATATGTGTGCAGAACTGTACAGTTCTCTTGTTGCACAGGAAGAATTGGATTCAGAAGGTAAAAATAACTTGGGAAGAAAAACAAAAATGCAAACAGTTCACACTAATTTCCCAATGTTCCTTCTTTGGGTGTAGCTGATTCTGTCCATCATTGATCAATTGGAACTGAATTAGATCTTCTCTTTGTCCAAGATATCCACTTCCATCACATTACATCCTCATACAGTATTGTTGTTGAAGTATATAATAATCTCCTGGTTCTGCTCATTTCACTCAGCATTAGTTCATGTAAGTTTTTCCAAGCCTCTCTGTATTCATCCTGCTGGTCATTTCTTAACACATTCATATACCACAATTTATCCAACCATTCTCCAATTGATGGGCATCCATTAATTTTCCAGTTTCTAGCCACTATGAAAAGGGCTGCCACAAACATTTTGGCACATACAGGTCCCTTTCCCTTCTTTAGTATTTCCTTGGGATATAAGCCCAGTAGTAGCACTGCTGGATCAAAGGATATGCACAGTTTGATAACTTTTGGGGCATAATTCCAGATTGTAAAGCTTTTTACATTTTCAAATATATGTATTAATAATTTTTCAATATTGACCCTTACAAAACCAAATTTTTCCTCTCTTCCCCCCATCCCTTCCCCTAGATGGCAAGTAATCCAATATGTATTAAACATGTTAAATATAAAATGTTAAATCAAATATATGTATACATATTTATACAATTATCTTGCTGCATAAGAAAAATCAGATCAAAGAGAAAAAAAATTCATAAAGAAAACAAAATGCAAGGAATCAACAACAAAAAGCATGAAAATGTTATGTTGTGATCCACACTCAGTTTCCACAGTCCTCTCTGAGTGTAAATGGCTCTCTTCATCACAAGATCATTGAAACAGGACTCAATCATCTCATTGTTGAAAAGAGCCACATCCATTAAAATTGATCATCATATAATTTTCTTGTTGCTGTGTACAATGATCTCCTGGTTCTGCTCACTTAGCATCAGTTCACATAAGTCTCTTCAGGCCTCTCTGAAATCATCCTGCTGATCATTTCATACAGAACAATAATATTCCATAACATTCATATATCATAGCTCATTCTCTAACTGATGGGCATCCACTCAGTTTCCAGTTTCTTGCCACTACAAAGAGGGCTGCCACAAACATTTTTTCTCATGTGGGTGCCTTTCCCTCCTTTAAGACTCTCTTTGGGATATAAGCTCAGTAGAGACTGCTAGATCAAAGGCTATGCACATTTTGATAGCCCTTTCTATATTTATTTTCATTAACCTTTGCCTTCCTCAGTAATCCCATGTGTTTTATTTTAAAGGCTGTGAGATTCTTTAGTGGACAGAGCTCTGGACTTGGAATCAGGAAAATCTGAGTTCAAATCTGATTTCAAATATTTACGATCAGTGTGACTGCAAAAGTCACCCTCTGCCTTTCTCAGACTCCTCATCTGTAATAAGGGAATAATAATATCACTTATTTCCCAGGACAATGTTTGTAAAGGACTCTGTAAACCTTAAAAGACCTACATAAATACTAGCTATTATAATTATTATTAGGTATTTAAGCGTAATTTTACCTGAGTATCAGAGGTCCATGAGAAAAAAAAAGTTTAAGCCCTTCTGGATTAGGTGATATCTCAAGTTCTTTTTTGTTCTAAATTCTAGGATTATAAAATAACCTTCATTTTGACTTTACTATAGAGGCATGAACAAGGAGACTTTAAAGGAGAGGCTCTCTCTATTACAGAAGGGGAATTCATCAAATATTCCACAAGTTCCTTTTCTGGAAATGGAATGAAATTCTGAAAGAAAAGCCAGAAGGAAGGAGTCACAGAACAGCTTTGCTGAAATCACTGGAGCCAAAAGACTGTTGTTTGGGTTGCAGTGACCAAGATGGTAATGGGATGGTACAGGCAGTAGTGATGTGAGGGCCAAATAAGATAACTGCAATTACTACCATTTTTAAAAGTAGTATTCTATTTTTTCAAATGCATATAAAGATAGTTTTCAACATTCATTTTTCTAAAACATTATGTTCCAAATTTTTCTCCCTTTTCTCCTCCTCCCCACTTTCTAATTCAGTAAGCAATCTGATATGGGTTAAATATGTGAAATTCTTTTAAACATATTTCCATATTTGTCATGTTGTACAAAAAAAAATCAGATCAAAAGGGAAAAAACTATGAGAAAGAAAAACAACAACAAACCATGAGGAAGAAAAACAAGCATACAACAACAACAACAAAAAGATGAAAACACTATTCTTGATCAATATTTAGGATCTATTCATACTTCTCTCTTTGGAGGCAGATGGCATTTTCTATCACAAGTCTTTTGGTATTGCCTTGAATCATCTCACTGTTGAAAAGAGCAAAATCCATCATAGTTGATTATCTTATAATATTGTTGTTGCCTTGTAGAATGTTCTCTTGGTTCCATTTACTTCACTTAGCTTCAGTTTATGTAAGTACCTTCAGACCTCTCTGAAATCATCCTGTTGATCATTTTTTACAGAACAATAATATTCCATACCACTCATATACCATAACTTATTCTGCTGTCCTCCAACTGATGGACATTCATTCAATTTTCAGTTTCTTGCCACTACAAAAAGGGCTGCCACAAACATTTTTGCATGTGTGGGTCCTTTTCCCTCTTTTATAATTTTTTTGGAATATAGACTCAGTAGAGACACTGCTGGATCAAAGGATGTGCACAGTTTGATAACCCTTTGAGCATAGTTACAAATTGCTCTCCAGAATGGTTGGATCCATCAGTTCCACCAACAATGTATCAGTGTCCCAGTTTTCCCACATCCCCTCCAACATTTATCATTATCTTTCTCTGTCATTTTAGTCAGTCTGAGAGGTGTGAGGTGATACCTGAGTTGTCTTAATTTGCATTTCTCTAATGAATAGTGATTTAGACCTTAAAATTATGACTTAATTGCTGCTGCCTCCAATGATGCTTCTACTATCACCACCACCATTACTACTATCTACATTAATAGCCTGAAGTTAGTCCTCCAGTCTGGCAATGATTTCATTCTCTGAGTTTTCCACTGTATTCCTGCTTAGCTCAAATAATGTTTATAGAGCAATACAGGGATATTCTGGCAAATGTTTTTTAAAAAGGAGTAAGGGGAATTGGGGGTGGAGCATAGCCCTAGGTGGTACGATAGTAACAATGCTAAGGGTCTGAAATCAAGAAGACTCTTTTTACTGAGTTCAAATCTGGCCTCAGACACTTACTAGTTATTTGATCCTGGGCAAGTCATTTAACCCTGCTTGCCTCAATTTTCTCATCTGTAAAATGAGCTGGAGAAGGAAATGGCAAAGTCCTTCAGTATCTTTGCCAAGAAAACCTCAAATGGGGTCACAAGGATACCCAGATACAATAACAAAGGGGGAAAATGTAAGCACACACAGTTTTTTGTTTAATCTAAATTATTTATACTTTCTGGACAAGCAATAAAATAAATCAAACCCTAGTCTTGTAGTAGCTAGCTGTCCATTTAACAAGCTCCAGAGCCCGACTCCCACACATCTCTGGTGGAGGTAATCTGAATATGAATGATAGGCAGGATTGGATTCTGCCTTATCCCATGATCTCTGCCTTACAGGGCTCTTAAAAGGAAAATAATTTTTGTAAACTGGAAAGCACTATATAAATGTCAGTGTCTAGGGATATGGAGGTGTTTGGCTGTAGAGGAAAACTATCTACTCCCTCCCGATTTACCCCACCCTTGTGTGGACAGATCTGCTTTTTTCCAGCCATTCTCCTTCTTGGGATGATTTTTTTGAAAGTCATTGCCTTCAACTCCATCCCAGGACCAATGCCTTCCAGAGCTTAATCCCCAAAGAAGCAGAGAAGGAAATTTAGCCTGAGGGCTATTCTGCCTCCCATTACTTAAAATGCTTACTTATGGCTTTAGCTTTGCCTAGGATCATAAATCCACATTAATTTAATTTTGCTCCTGCATTTGGAATATTATAGACTATAAATCAATGGGAATCTTTCATTTAGTTCTAAAGCCTCCAGATGAGAAGGTCCTGACAATTTCCAAACACTCTGTTTTCCTTATCTCATTCCCTCTTTCTGTGTTACCTGCTGGCCATTGCCTCTCCCTTATATTCCCGTGCTAATAAGGAAGCACAGATCCTTCAAAAATCCATATGGTTCAATTAAATCAAATCAATCTAAAAAGCATTTATTACGTACCTACTATGTGCTGGGGATACAAATAAAGGTACTAAATAGCCCCTATTATCAAGGTACTCTAAATCTCATAATAGAAACAGTTAGAGTAGTTTAGTAGATAAAGCACTTGTCCTGGAGTCAGGAAGGCCTGAGTTCAAATTTACATACACATTAGCTGTGTGACTGGTTAAATCATTAACTGCTGTCTTGCCTCAATTTCCTCTTCTGTAAAATCAAGATAATGTTGATATCTATATACAGAGTTGTGGTACGGCTCAATTGAGAACTTCCATAAAGGCTTGCAAATCACAAAAAGTGCTATTTAAAATACTAATTATTTTTATTGTGTTGACCATTTTTAAATATTAGATTGGTTTTCAACACTCATTGAACAGAAGTGGGGGAAAAATCCCTTTAAAAAAAGATTTTGGAGTTGATATGTTTTTCTGGACAGAGACAGGCACAATCATTGTCTGGTGTCAGGACTACCAAATGGAAAATTCAGCATCCACCCAATCCACCCTATTATACTTCTCTTGTTCTCTGCCCCTGACTGCTCACCTACCCAGCAAGCTCAGAGGTATTGGAGGCTACTCAGATACTTAGAGCACTGGCCTCTTCTCTGCTGTCTCCATTCTCTCATAAAACCCAAAGCATCTGAGCTCACCCCGATCCAGAGCAGCACATCTTCATTCTTTTGAGACTTTGCCTTCAGTTAGGGAACATTTATAGTCATTTTAAATCCATTTAGTCAGTAAATCAAACACAAATTGAAGGTTTTTTTCCCTTCCATCTCAGATACATCAAGTTTAATCTCAGTATCTCTAAATCCTCTGGTAGAGGAACTTTACAATATATTATATACCACTTTAAGGTTTGCAAAGCACTTTTTATCGGTGATTAAAACTGTCCAACACATAGGCAGGCAGGCAGACAGACAGACTCTGGAAACTATAATCAAGTTAATACCACCACCATTCCTGGAAAGACCCTGCGGGTCATCCCCCACTCTGGACTACTCCCTATACCAAAAAGCCTTCCTTGGCCACACTCCCCTATATGTGTTGTCTTCCCCTATTAGAACATATCATGAAGGCTGTGCAATGCATGATGCTTAGAGGGGCCAAAAAAAGGGAAAAGATTTCCATAGAACTAAGGTATTTTACATACTGCCAGTTAGATTTACCAAGAGATCAATGCTCCCCCTCTCCCACCCCCACTCCCCAAGTTTATGGCTTAAACTACTCCATTAACACGTTTAAAGAATAGGATGGACAATCAGCATCCTTGGAAGTTATGTCTCAGGCAAAATATGCTCAGCCCCAAAGGGAAATTATAATTATTGTTAGATTTTTGTGGACTTGTTAGATTTTTCAGTGTGAGCATTTATACCTCAGAAATCATCGATGTATATGAATACCGATATCTATTTACACATATATATGTGTGTATCAGTATCTACTATGAAGATGTAAATAGCCCAGAAGACTGAGAAGAGAATTGTAAAGATGATTTCAACATGAACAGAGACAGGAAGTTTCTTCTCCTCATTCTTCTATTAAGCCCTATGATTTCATTGTGGGGATTCTGGGTAAGAAATTTGCTCTCTAATGCAAATTAATCCTGCAATTTACAGTCTTAAAGAGTTGTCTACTGTTAAATGACTTACCCAAACACTGATACATTGTTGGTGGAGTTGTGAAAGAATCCAGCCATTCTGGAGAGCAATTTGGAACTATGCCCAAAAAGTTATCAAACTGTGCATACCCTTTGACCCAGCTTTGCTGTTATTGGGATTATATCCCAAAGAAATACTAAAGAGTGGAAAGGGACCTGTATGTGCCAAAATGTTTGTGGCAGCCCTTTTCATAGTGGCTAGAAACTGGAAGTTGAATGGATGTCCATCAGTTGGAGAATGGTTGGGTAAATTGTGGTATATGAAGGTTATGGAATATTATTGCTCTGTAAGAAATGACCAGCAGGAGGAATACAGAGAGGCTTGGAGAGACTTAAATCAACTGTTGCTGAGTGAAACGAGCAGAATCAGAAGATCACTATACACTTCAACAACAATACTGTATGAGGATGTATTCTGATGGAAGTGGAGATCTTCAACATAAAAAAGATCCAACTCACTTCCAGTTGATCAATGATGGACAGAGGTAGATACACCCAGAGAAGAAACACTGGGAAGTGAATGTAAATTATTAGCACTAATATCTGTCTGCCCAGGTTACTTATACCTTCGGAAGCTAATAATGTGCAACAAGAAAATGGTATTTACACACATATATTGTATCTAGGTTATATTGTAACACATGTAAAATGTATGGGATTACCTGCCATGGGGGGAGGGAGTGGAGGGAGGGAGGGGATAATTTGGAAAAATGAATTTTTTAAAAAAATGACTTACCCAAGGTCACCCAGCCAGAGGTGGGCCTTGAACCCAGATCTGACTCTGAGGCTAGTTTTCTGTCCTATAATTTTTTAGCCATTTTGGTATCAAATAGTAGATGTAATCTTTATTATATTTCACAATGCCCTTTGTGTACATTGTCTCATTGATCTTTGCAACAGTTTTAAGATAAGAAGTACATGTATTATTTTTTCCATTTTATTAGTGAAGAAACTGAGTAGCGTCATCTTGCCCAATGTCACTTGGGTATTAATTGGCAGAGCCAAGATCTGTAAACATATGTTCTGTCTCACAGATAACATTCAGGATCCAAAAAGATCTTAACAGGCTAGAACACTGGACTGACTCTTAAGAAGATGAAATTCAAGAGATAAATATAAATTTTTATACTTGGATTTTTAAAATATCAACTTTACTACTGTAAAAGGAGAGGGGTATGGTTAGATAACTGCAGACAGAAAAAGATCTGAGGTTTTTAGTGCCAGCAAATTCCACATGAGTCAATAGTATGATATAGAAGCTACAAAGCTTTCATTATAAACTACATGAAGAGAAACAGCTTTGTAGGGCAATGAAGGTCACTGGCCCACTATATTCTACTCTATTCAAACAATACTTGAGTATCATTTTTAGTTCTTGGTTCCATCATTTGATCAATAAATTGAGGATCTTCCAAAGTTGGACAACAAAGATGGTGAAGGGTTTTCAGGCTCTATCATCACATGAGGAACAATTTAAAGATTTGTGAATGTTCAACCTGCATTAGCAAGTGCTGTATTTAAAGGTATATTATCTGAAATTCAATTTGTTTTATTTAGCCCTGGAAGGGTAGGAATAGTACCACTGGGCAAAAACTGCAAAAACCTCAGAAAAAAATTTGTAAGCATTAGAGCTGTCCTTAAATAAGTAGAATGGGCTTAGTAGAGGTTTTTAAAAAGAGAATAGATGACTACTTGTTAGCCATATTCCAGGGTATATGCTAGAGCCTGATAATCTGACTCAACAATAATAAAAATAATAGCTAATGTTTATATAGTACTTACTGGGTTCATTTGCTCCTTACAACAACTCTGGGAAGTAGGTGCTCTTATCATCCCCATTTTATAGATGAGAAAGCTGAGGCAAACAGAGATTAAATGACTTTAACAGAGTCACACAACTAGGTTCAATGTAAATTCATATCTTTCTAACTCTAGGCTCACTGCTTTACCTCTCACCCACCTACCCTGTTGTAATTGCTAATTGTTAGAAGTTAGGTTCCTTATTAGTTGCTAAATAGGTACTTAACAATTCTCTAGCTCAAAGTTCACACCTTTAGTTCAGATCTTTGAAGGTATTAACACCTTTAAAAGGAGCTAGCTCATTGGTTGTAAAGGAGTACCCACAAGCCCATTCTCTGGGAGGATAAAAGGAGCCAACATTGAGTGGGCAGGGTCAGTCTGGAAAGAGTCAGGCTGGAAAGAGTCAGGCTGGATTAGGTCAAGGAGAAGACTTCCCACACTCTCGGAGGCAGTGTCTGATTCCCACACTCTAGGAGATTCAGAGTCAAGATTTCATTCCCATGTCTACCTTTGCTCTGGCTGGAGGCTCCAGAAACCACCCAAGAAACCTGCTCCCAGAGAAAAGGATTTACAGAAAAGAAACCTCCTCCCAGAGAAGGATTATAATTGAGAGATAAAAGAACATTCACAGTTAGATTTTTCAGTATGAGCATTTATATCTCAAAAATCATCAAATACAAACAAATCAGAACTTGATTTATTATTTTGTTGATTGTCATAAGTCATAAGATAAGATTTTGTTGATAATCATAAGAAAGTGATGGAGGAAAATTAATGATGCAACTTAAACTAGAAAGTGTGTCACAAGCCCATTCCTTTTTATAAGAGTCTAGTTTGTCAAATATTTACCAGCACACCTTTGGGTATGTTGTATTATTACTGTTTTTGGTCTAAGTTGATCTGAATTGCTACCAAAATCATTTCCAATTCTAACATTCAATAATTCTGTGACTCAACTTTTTATTGTATCATAGCCAAAGATACCCTAAGCAATGTTATGGTTAAAGGAGAAGGAGTAAATGGTACCATGCATCTTACCTAGGAATCTATAACAAGTGGGTAGCACAATAGAAACTACAGTATTTATCTTCTTAGATTCTAGCTCCTTCTTGGTACATAAAGCTCCGGGTTTTTTTGGTTCCTGTGTGTCAGGGTTCATGGCTGGTGCCATGAACAATGCAACAGCTGATTGCATTGATAACTATGTACAACTCACATGTTTCTAAAGAAGTGTTATTTCTTTCTTGTCCTTCACCTCTCTACATATCCAAATGAAGCGTCAGGAAGGTTAAGGGGCAGGAGTATGCAGTTTTCTGGATATTAGTTGGTTTTCTCCCACTGGGACTTCCCTGTATCCCAGAAACAAAGAGTGACATGCTTCATCCTCTCTCCAAATAAATCTTCTCTGAGCAACATTCTCCAAGGAAAGAAAGCCCTGTCAAGGACTTGGCCTTGGGCTCATTCAAAACCACATTGAATTGCCAAGTTTCCCAGATGTTTGCATGGTATGCTTTGTGTTTTGCAATATTCCAGAGTTGTTCCCAAGTGACAGTCATACATTCACTAAGTTAATGCTTATTAAGAATGGTCTATAAATTGTGACAGTGCCAAAGGATCATAGCATCATAGAAAGAAAGAACTGCCCCCAATGAGAACAGCTGAGCAAAGGGGAAAAAAAAAAAAAAGAAAAAGAGCAGCAATATTATAGATTAAGGGAGGCCCAGAAAAAGGAATGTGTATAACTTCTAAGAATGAAATGAGTAGGAGGATATTACTCATTTATGAGTAAATAAATAAATGAGTAATATTATGACTGGACATTTACTCATTTTTCTATGAGATATTATGGGGCTCTAACATTGTCATTGAAAATTCATATGTAGTACCAGAATTAGGGTCAAATGGTCCTCATATGGTTGCCAACGCTATAGGAAAAGAGAAGCTTGCTGTCTGAGAAGGTAAGGTTGTTTTAACCATACCTTGCAAAACACAATGTCATGCATCAAGCATTAGGTCCTGAACTTGCAATGTGATTTTGGAGCCATGGAACCTGAGTTTAGACACTTGTTCTACCAATAATCTGTAAGATCTTGGTCAATTTATCTGGATGACTGTTTCTTCTTAGGTAAAATGAAGTGACTGGACCAGATGGCTTCTAAAGTTTCTTCTAGCTCTACACTGTACTCCTCGGTTTTTTTTCATCATGGTCCTGAAACCCTTTCTTCTTGAAAGATCCCTGTAGCCTTGGTACTCATCCTTTTCAGAGTATCCTCTTACCCCTTTGATTGGGATGACTACTCCTATAACTTCTATTTCCTATAGAAATACTTCTTTATTTCTTATATTTCCTATAGACTGTACTCTTCTGGACTTCATCATGCTATCTCACATTGGGCATCTTCTTGCTGAACCCCACCCATCATTTTCAACTTCCTTATATGTTATTCTCCTAATTAGGATGTAAGCTTTTTGAGGGCAGGGACTGACTTTCTTTTTGCTTTGTATTTGTATTCCCAATATTTAGTATAATGCCTGTCACAAAGTAAGAATTCTTATTCAATAACAGGAACTAAGAGGAACTAAATCTTAATGCATCTCACAATGATAGAAGAGATTTAAACTGAGAATATGAGGATATTGCTCTTAGCAAAGCATTTTACCAATATTATCTCACTTAAGATTTATAATAACCCTTCAAAGAAGGTGCATTTATTATGTCCATGTAGTAGATTTCATACCCCATGGAAATAGGCCTATAAAGAGCCATCCAATGGAGTGTGTGAAGAGCTTCCCTAGAAACTTCTACAGAATCCAAGGATGTTTAGATGCTTAGAGAAGATGAAGTAATTCTCCTTATTCACTTCTGGGATGGGATTGTAGAGATAAATAATAATGTGGTTGATTTTTTTAAAAGCTTGGACCTTTTTTTGGTAGTCAGTCTTCCAACAGAACTATCTAGTGGGATCTAGTTCTTATCTAGTCCTTATGTCTATGTTCAAAACTAAGAGGACTTCTTAGGGGAAGAAAGAATGCTGGACCCCACCCTCCTGACAGTGGTTGTTTAATAAAATACTTATTTTACAGATTAGGAAATTGAGACCAAAAGAAGTTAAGTGACTTGCGCAGAGTTGTGCAGTCCATTAAATAGGGCAAGAGTCAAACCTACATCATCCTGATTGCAAGTGATGTGTTCTATCTCCTATGTCATATTTGGGATTACACTTGGCTAATGATAAAGGAAGTTCAAGGTTGAAACTAGAAAAAGCCATCTTTGGAAATTATCTTGATCTTATCAGTTCCTCTTGATTCAATTAGCATTTCCATGTAGATGACTCCTAAATCTAGAGGTCCAACCTTAATTGCTCTTCTGATGTTCAGTCTGCTAGATATTGCTATGTGTGTGTGCCTCAGACAGTTCCAAAATAAATTCATCATTTTCTCAAAAAATCTGTTTCTTTTCCTAACTCCTCATTTTCTATTGAAGGCACCGTCACCTTTCTAATTACTCTTCCTTCTTCATCACTCCCCATATCCACTAAGTTGTCAAGTCTTATTTCATATCCATATCCTTCTGTCTATACTTAGCAGTCACCCTAATTGCTTCTTGTCTCTACATTCTCAATTTCATGCTCCACATATCTATCAAAATTATCTTCCCAAAGTAATGGACTGGCAATAATAATTTCCTACTTAAGACTCTTTGTGGCTCCCTAAGACTTTTAGTGGTTCCCTATTGCCTCTAAGTTAAATTACAAACTTCTTGGCTTAATATTTTTAAAACTTCACAATCTCGTTCTAGGCTACCTTTTCTGATTTACTGATTATACTTCTTCCCCATTCCCATATAATCTACATTTCTACTGAATTGGCCTAATTTTTATTCTCTAATGTCAGAATTTCATCCCTTTGTGCCTTTTACACAGGCTATCCAATTTCTGAAAATAAACTGTCATATCTATACCTCTGCCTTTTGAAGCTCTTAGCTTCCTGCAAGCCTAAACACAATACTATTTTCTTTGGAAAGTACTATCTTCTGTAGTGCCTTTGGCTTCTTCAAATAATGATGTATTTTACTAATATTTGTACATGTTGTATCTCCTTAAAAGCAGAGCTTTTGGGGGGTCCAATTGCTGTATTTCCAGCATTCAGAATATAACTGGCACTGAATATTTAACATAATGTTTAAGGTGGTGGGAGTGAGTGGCAAGAATATATTGGAACCAGTTCAAATTGATCATGACAGCTGGTTGTTAAATTTTGACTATGAACCTTTACACTTCAGAAATCAGCAAATGCTATAAATCAGGATTTGATTTGTTTTGTTTATTGTCTAGGCTTAAAGTGACAGAGAAAATGTTACAAGGCAAATTAAAAGTGTGACATGCATTGTGACATGCATTTTCATAGAGCTGCTTATTAAATATTACCAACACACACCTCTTGCTATGCTTTGGTACTCACCTAAGGAGGGGGAAGGATTTGGTTTTACAGACTCAGTCAATACAATCCCATATGATAAGGTAATTAATGTTTTAACAAGGTGTTGAATACTTAATAATTGCTTTGTGCATTGTGGATACCTTTTCCTCTTTGAAACAAAAAGTGAAAATGATTTTAAATGAACAACAATTGAGCACATATCTAGATAACCTTTAAAAGCAGTAAATGCAGGTGAAATCAGGTAAGAGTGTGTAATGTTCAGGCTAGCTTTCTGGAGGTCCTCTGGACAGGCTTTGGTTTTAGCAGAATAGACACCAGGAGAATGGTCAGGAATAGAGTCTAGAGTCTTTATTATCTCCTTCACAGTCTGTCTTCTTAACAATATGTCTGTCATAGTCTGACCCAGTCTTTAGTGCAGGAGGCAGGAGAGCCACCAGGTCAAAAATGGAAAGTCTCATTTCCATTCCTTCTGAGCCCTTATATACCTTATTGTAATTACATCATTACAGCATATTATGATTATGTGTGAATTAGAGAACCATTACATCACCATGCTAAGTCCTAAGTATATGTATACTAAAGAACCATCATCTCTTCATTTCCACTGAGTTAACACCTTGTCCAAAGTTGCGTCTCTTTGCAAAAGTAGGAGCCAGAAGTGGAGGAAGAACCAGGGGCCCTGAAAGGAAATTAGTCTTGGAGACAAACATCCTTCTCCATTGGCCATGTAATGCATGAGCAGAGATATTTAGCCACAAGGAGACTTTATTCAGCAGTTTGAAAATAAGTTAAAGTTTGAGGTATAGTTGAGGGAATATAGACATACTCTCCAGACAAATATAAGCATTGTATTCTAGCGGCTTCATGGAGTAGGACCTTTAGTAGCAAAGAAGAGAGATCTTTATGTACTCAAAGAAGAGCTAGCCTCAGCAATGAAAAATTAAGCAACAAAAAAGACTCCATGAGGCAAGAAAGGACATCAAGGATTTGTAGCTTCAGAGTCATGAATTGCCTTGGTCTTATGTACCGCCCTGCCATGGTAAAGTTGTACTCACTCTTCACACAGATGTTTTGTGAATTTATGGAAGAGTGTACCCCAAGATTATGGAGAAGGACGTTTTGTAGATACTGTTCTGATAATTCTATCTCAACAAATGCTTTTGCTGTGAGTTAATTTTATCTGCTAGTTGATAATTAAGGGGAAAAACACGGGTAGGACTCATGAACTATTATAGTTTTAGAAATGAGTGTGTATATATAGGACATTCTTTCAACTTGAGATAGTAGCTCTTTTCTAAGAAAATTACCCATAAAGGGGGTTCGGAGTGCAGTGAATTTTGAGACAGAGTAACAAAGTATGTGCCATTGAGAGTTAGCATGGTTAAAGAAATCAGAGGAAGAGTAAAATGATTATAAATACCCTAAATGGGTATAAAAACAGTTATAAAGTCCATAATCAATTTATGTTAACATATTTCATCCCTAAATGTTCTTAGTCCCATCAGAAAAAAATTATATATAAACATAGTAACTTTGTTTTATTTATTCACACACACACACACACACAGATTAATGTTGCAAAACTTCATGTTTCGCAGAACAGGCACTTTTTCCACTGAGATGGTTTAAATGATTTGCCTGGAAACCACAATGTCTCCATAATATCCAGAGCACGTTTGATATTCCCTTATCAAAGTGGATTTTCATTTGTTTTCAACAACTGAAAACTTTAGAGATGAAATTATATCTCTGAGTTTAAAGGGGATCTATCACCAAAGCAGTCTGATTATATAACATGGGAGGATAAAGAATATTCCTTTAAAAAGGCAGATCCTTTACAGACAAACATGCACATGGATGCACATAAACCTGGCAGTTTCAAACTCCTTAATACTTTACGTGTGTTCCCTCAAGTCTGGAGATCTCCTCACCCAGGGTCATACCCAACACCAAAAGATGTAATGGGCCAAAAGATCCACAATTAAGTCTTATTTGTTGTTAATGACAAAAAAACCCCACATTAACAACAAATACTGGCTTTTCTTAAGTGTATGTTTGATACTTGGGTGAAAAAAGTACTTTATTTTCTTAAATATTTTATTTTTTTCCAATTACATGTAAAAATAATTTTTAATATTTTTAAAAATTGAGTTCCAAATTCTCTTCTTTCCTTTCTCCTCCTTCTTCTCTGACATGGTGGGCATTTTGATATAGATTAGACATGGACATGCATATGAAATATATTTCCATGTAATGTTCTCTCTAAAATGTAATGTTCTCTGTTGAGGTTTTCTTGGGGTCTCTGTGCTCTATCCACTGCGCCACCTAGCTGCCCCTCTCCTTCAAAGTCTTATCTTCTTTACTTGGGGCTCAGCTAGTTTTCTGGGGGCCTTCCAGAGTCTTGGTTTTAGTGGAGAAGTGAAGGAGGAAAGCCTGCCACCAAGATGATATAAGATGGGATGAATCTGTCTGAGTCCAAGGATTTGTGCTCCAGCTTTGAGTCTGCTTGTCTCTGAATCTCTGAGTCTCCCTGGCTGAGGCTTCTAGCTTATATGCTACACACTGAGTACAAACCAATCATTATATCACTAGGAAACCATTATTTGTTGTAAGATTAAATCCATGCTAAACTAGATTTAACCATTGTCTCCTTTGTTCATAGTTCTGGCCCATAGCATTTCCATATTGGTCATATTGTGAAAGAAAACAGACAAAAAGAACCTCAAGAAAAATAAAGATGCTTTTGTTTTTCAAAGTTTGCTTCAGACTCCACTAGTACTTCCTCTGGAGGAGGATAGCATAAGTCCTTTGGAATTGATTTGGATCAAACTATTGTTGAGAATAGCTAAGTCATTCAGAGCTAATCATTGTACAATATGGTTGTTACTGTATACAATATTCTCATGATTCTGCTCATATTACTTTGCATTATCAGTTCATGTTAAGGCTTTCTAGGTTTCTCTGAAATCTGTTTGTTCATTATTTCTTGTAGCACAATTGTATCCCATCATAATCATTTATCCACACTTGTTTAGTCATTCCCCAATTAATGGATAACCATTTCTAATTGTTTGCCACCACCAAAAGACCTGCTATAAGTATTTTTTTTTTTTTGTCCAAATAGGTCCTTTTACTTTAAAAAATCTCTTTGGGATACAGACAGTAGCGTTATTGCTGGGTCAAAGGCTATACAAGGCCTTTTATAGGCCTTTGGGCGTAGTTCCAATTATTTTTCAGAATGGTGGAATCATTTCAAATTTTATTAACTGTACATTAGTGTCCCAATTTTCCCACATGCCTTCCCATTTTTTCTTTTTTTAAATTTTTTTGGTCACATTAGCCAATTTGATGGTATTTGATGGTAGTGCCTCAGAGTTGTTTCAATAGTGATTTTAAACATTTTTTTAAATATGACCATAAATTTGATTTCATCATCTGAAAACTGCCTGTTCATATCCTTTGACCATTTATCAATTGGGAAAGGACTTGTAATCTCATAAATTTGACTCACTTCTCCATATATTTGAGAAATGAAGCCTTTACCAAAGAAACTTGCTGTAAAAATGGATTCCCAGCTTTCTATTTTCCTTCTAAACTTAGCTGCATTGGTTTGTGTGAAACCTTTTAAAGTGAACATAATAAAAACCATCCATTTTATGTATAATAATACAGTCTCTGTATGAATAGTGATGAAAATAGAGATGAAAAGTGATAAGTTCTTCAGATCAGTGTTTTATCTTTCAGACTTGTTACTATATGTAACACTGTCTCTTGGTTCTACTCACTTCACTCTGCATCAGTTCATGAAAGTCTTCCCATGTTCCTAGATTGGGACTAGTATAAATACAAAGATGTAAAAGACATGAAGATCAGAAAACTGTTTGAAAATTGGGATAAGAGGAAAGGAAGAGTCCAAGATGTCTCTAAGATTTCAAATGTTAACTAAAATGGACATTGTGGTATTAACAGAAATACTCCAAGAAGAGGCTGGTTTAGGAAAGAGGATAATGTAAAGTGTTCTGAAATGTAAAAGAAAGCCCATTGTATTTGGAATCATGTTAATACCTTAGTTCTTTCATTCATATCCTTTGTGCCCTTGCATAAATTGCTATATTGGGGGAGGGCCTCAGTTTTGTCAGTCAGAAAACTTTAGGTTAGAACTAGATAATCGGGACAGCTAAGGTGATGCAGTGGATAGAGCACCAGCCCTGAATTCAGGAGGACTCCAGTTCAAATCTGGTCTCAGATACTTAACACTTCCTAGCTGTGTGACCCTGGGCAAGTCACTTAACCCCAGCCTCAAAAAAAAACAAAAAAAAAAAAAACAACTAGATAATCTCTGAGATGCTTTCAATTTCTAAAATTATAATACTTTAGTCCTATAGAAATTTCAATTTGCCACATATTGAGTTTAGGATATCAAGGGGACATTTAAGAGGTAACTGGTATCCAAGAGTCTGTTAAATCAATTAATTGATAAACATTTATTAAACAACTAATACATGCCAGTTACTGTGGTAGGCATAGATGATAGAAAAAGAGGCAAAAACAAGTTTATGCTCTCAAGAAACTTTACAATTCAGTTGGTGAGAAAACATGCAAATATATATATACAAAGCAAACGATATACTGGATAAATGGGGGGGTTACTAGAATTAAGAGGGACTGGAAAACTTTCAGTAAGAAAATTTTAGTTGAGATTAAAAGGAATCTAGGGAGGTCAGTTGGTAGAGTGGGGGAGGGATAGTATTCCAGGCATGAGAGATCACCCCAGAAACCACCAAAAGAGAAAATCTTTTGTTCATGGAATGGCCAGGAGGCCAATCTCATTGGATCAGAGTACATATAAGGTAAAAAGATATAAGAAGACTGGAAAGGTAGGAGGGGTCTAGCTTATAAGACTGAATATTAAAAAGAACATTTTGCATTTGGTCCTGCAAGCAATAAGGAGTGTTGAAAGAATTAGGCTTGCCCACAAAGAGACCAGAAGAGGAGGAAAAAGATTCAGATGAACAAAAATATTTATAGCAGCTTTTTTTTTTTTGTAGTGATAAAGAACAGAAAACGAAGGAAGCATTCATCAAGTGGAAAATGACCAGATAAAGACGTATGTAAATGTAATAGAATTCTAATGTACCATAAAAAAATTATGAAAGAGATGTTTTCAGAAAACTCTAGGAAGACTTTTATGAACGTACATAGAGTGAAGTGAGCAGAAACAGGAAAAAAGTTTATATAATAACATCATTTGAAGACAAAAAATGTTGATGGATGGATATAAGAAAACTGATCAATATTATGACCAATCATAATTGAAGGTGTCATGTGATGATATATTCTCCTTACTTATTAAGAAGTGATAGCCTCGGGAGGAGGGGGGGCATCTAGGTGGTGCAGTGGATAGAGCACCAGCCCTAAATTCAGGAGCACCCGAGTTCAAATCTCATCTCAGACACTTAACACTTCCTAGATGTGCAAGTCACTTAACCCCAGCCTCTGGAAAAAAAAAAAAAAAAAAAAAAAAAAAAAAGAGAAGAAGAAGAAGAAGAAGAAGAAGAAGAAGAAGAAGAAGAAGAAGAAGAAGAAGAAGAAGAAGAAGAAGAAGAAGAAGAAGAAGAAGAAGAAGAAGAAGAAGAAGAAGTGATAGCCTCAAGATGCAGAATGAATCATATTTCTAGACATAGCCAATGTGGGAATTTGTTTTGCTTGGCTGTGCACATTTGTTCCCCCCCCCTTTTTTTTTCTTTTTTCAGAGGGAGAAGGAGGAGGATAGAGAAAGAAAAAATAAATTCTTATTCATTGAAAAAGTAAAAATAAGATACATTTTTAAAAAGCTTCAGCTCAGAAAAAAAGGACTAACTTTTCTGGGAAAAATCTAATGCTTTTAGAAGACATTTTTTTTCCACTCCACTTGGGACTATGAAGAATGAGTGACTTCCTAAAAAAAGAAAATAACAGTGTGAGCCAGAGAAAAGCCACATTCTGGAGAAGTAGCTTCTTTATTATAGATGTTAAGTACTGATGCTTCTCAGAGACAAAGAGTTGCATAAACATGGGTAATTATGATATTTTGATGAGAATTATCTTAGGACAGTCAGTTGAGTCTGTAATCATTTCCAAAGCATGGGTTATCATGGGACCAGACTAAAGTTAGAAGGGTAAGTAAGAAGCTAGATTGAAATCTGTAATGGCTTTTGCTGAGGAGGACTGAGTCTATGTAGACCTATTGAGGCATTAATAGGAGTTAAGTCCCTAGGGACAGTGAGGAGTAACAGAAAATGCTTAACCTGTCTATCACTGGGATCATGAGACATTTCTTGGAGAGTTCCAGAGGAAATAACTTGGAAAGTGATGTGGCTGCTGCTTTGAGAACACAGAATGTTCTTTAGAAAATTGGAAGGATGCTAATATACTGAGGCCATGCTTATTTACAAGATCCTAAGACTTTACCTAGTCTACATAGAGACTATAGGCAAATGTGTCTCCTGGACACCTGGAGGTCACCTGGAGGAAGTGATCAGGATGCTGCATCACCAGCAGGATTAAAACTAGGAGGCAAGTAGAAGTGGGTCACAAAGATACTACAGTAATTAAACAGTTTGTATGTCCAACTGCTGGAAATTCATGCTTTAATACTTGAAGTCAGATGTAGAGATGCAAGGAAGTTCAAAGGTCAGTTAGTTCAACTCCCTTAAAAAATGAGGCAATAGAGACAAATAAGGTCTGAATCATCTGAGGTCACACAGATAGTATGCGTTAGAGGTAAGATTTGAACCCAAACCCTCTTGACTACATCATCAGAGTACCTCCCATCTTACAAGATAGCAAGAATTTCAAAGATGATTGAAAGTCCTTCTGATTAAGATTAAGTTTTAAATTAATTTTGGTTAATATCATTTTCTCATAGGATAACAGAAGTTCAGAGTTAGAATGGATTAGTGATTTACAGTTGCTTTCAATGATTCTGTGTTTCTGTGTGATTTCAGACATCTCAAAGTAGCACAGCTACTTTCCATCTTTGACCTTGGGTAGCCATTTAACTTAAAGCCACACTTTCAGTCTGTGAAACAAAGGTACTGCCATATGTGGTAGTCATATAAAAGAATCAAAGAAACTGAAGTCAAGGTTAACTGATCAGATGAGAGTTTTGAAAGTTTCTCCAATAGTATAGATCCTTCTTTAAAAAAAAAAAAATAGTTCTATGGATGGGTTTTAGTTTTATGTTATAAACTTTAATAGATTACTCCCCCTTCATAAGAGGTTTTTTGTGACAAAGTGAAATAGTTAAATAAAATTAATAATACAGTGAACTCATCTGAAAGTGAATAGAACATTTCAGGACTTTGTAGGACCACCCCTGCATTTCTATTTTTTTTTAATTAATAAAAATCTATTTTTTCTCCCTCTCACTCCCACACCATTACAAAATTTAAAACCCATAATTTTTGCAACAAATTTGCATAGTTCAAATCTGCATTCCCTCAATTACTATATCACAAAATATGTTTTATTCTGAACCCTAAATTCCTTTCCTTTCTTTAATACATAGTATGTTTTGCCATAGGTATTCTAGAATCATGAATGATCATTTCATTGATCATAGTTCTATAGATTCCAAAGTTATTTGTTTTTACAGCATTGTTGCTACTATGTAACTTGTATATACAACAATATGATATGCAACACATGTTATTGTGAAAATTGTTTAAGTTCTGCTCACTTCATTCTTCATTAGTTTATAAAAGCTTTAATTTTTTCATTTTAAAAATATTTATATTACATAAATTGTTCTGCTTTTGCTCACTTCACTGTTATCAGTTTGTCTTTTAAAAAATCATCTATGTCCTTCTCTCACCATAATAGTATTCTACCAATTATATAACATAACTTATTTAGCTACCTCTTAATTGAGGGGTGCCATCATTTTTTCCAGTTATTTTTGTTTCTTTGTTTTACCTCTACAAAAAGATGTGCTATATTTTTGGACTGATAGGACTTTTTCCTTCCTTCAATTTGATTCATTCAGTAAACATTTAATAAGCACCTATTATGTTCCAGGCACTGTGCTTGTAAAGCTGGAGAAACTGAGCAAGACAGAGATTAGAGAGTATTGAATACAGAATTTATTAAATGGAGAGATTTACTGGGACCAATGGATCCATGGTTGGTCCAAGGGCTGAACAAGACTGTTGTCTCAAAGAGTCCAGTACCAATGTCAGATACACAAGATTCTTTATAGGGTAACAAGAACAATGACATAATGGGGGAGATACCTGGATGGGCATAACCTAATGGGGGAGGCACCTGGGATGACATAATGGGAGGTACTGGAGAGGCTCCTGATATTCTAATGATGTCTAAAATGGATAAAGACCTTTATCCCATCAAATATTAAGAGGGAATAAGTATAACCTAAGGTCTAAGATATGACCTTTATCCTATCAAACATTAAGAGGGAATGATTATAACCTGAGGCAGAGTAACCTGAATAGGACAATTAGGGAAAGTGGGTCAGGACATTTAAAAGAGAACTGTGGCACAACATGCTAAGCATACAGGATACAAATAAGAAAAAGACAGTCCAGTGTTCAAGGAGTTTAAAATCTTTTTTTTTTTTTTTAATTTAAATTTCCCCATGAGTATAGTGTATTTTAAAATTAATTTTCTTTTTTTTTCATTTAATAGTAACTTTTTTCCCAATACATGTGGAGATAGTTTTTTTAACATTCACTTATGTAAGATTGTTATGTATGTTATATAAGATTTTGAGTTCCAAATTATTTTTTCTCCTTCCCATCCTTCCCTTTCCCCTCTTCAACACAACTGATATGTATTATTATTTTAAACACATTTCCACATTAGTTATGTTGTGAAAGAAAAATCAAAATAAAAGGGGAAAACCACGAGAAAGGAAAAACAAAAAAAGATGAAATTAGTATCCTTTGATCCATATTGTCTTTGTCTTCATATTTCTTTCTCTGGATGTGGTTGGCATTTTCCATTACAAGTCTTTTGGAATTGTCTTGGATCACTGTATTGCTGAGAAGAGCTAAACCTGTCATGGTTGATCATCACACAATCTTGCTGTTATTGTATACAATGTTCAAGAAGCTCAAAATCTAATGTGGGAACACACAAAAAAAGAAGCTCAAAAAGGGCTGGGATATGGAATAACAGAGGGGTACTTGATGTAAGAGCATCATTTTACTTGGAATTACAACCCAACAGAATTACAGGTAAATATAAAGTGACTATTTAGCTAAAGAGTCCAGATCCAGTCTTATTTAAAGGAAAGCATTGGGAAGAATTTAGGGATTCATCTCTCTAATCAGAGAAGAGAGGAAACTAGGGAGTTGGGAAAATGTTAGTTTTCAAAACTGAGTTAAACAGCATGACTATAAAGATGAGATTTCAGGTGATCAAACTCTCTAGGGTGGCCCATTTTGCTAAGCAATGGAGATAATCTCTGCCTTCAGGGAATTTATATTCTGATAGAGGAAGACAACTTAGAAAAAGAAGCTAAAAAATGTGGAGAGGAAGATGGAAGCGATGATAAAGAAACAGAAAAGGGGCATGGTATTGAAGTCTGGGAAGTCAGAAGCACAGCCTGGAATGAAGCTTTTCTGTTCTGGGGGTATACAAAAATGGAAGTACTGGGGAGACAAGGGGACCAGCAAGTTGGATCAATGAGAAAGCCATAGGAGAAGAGATATATATCTGAGTCAAATCTAGTTTATGTCACTTATTCATGTGACCTCAAAAATGTGACTTATCCTCTTTGGGCTTCAATCTTAAAAATAAATAAGATTAAAGAGTTTGCATTCCCTGACTTTTTTTCTTACTCTAAATCCTATGGTGATACCTGTGTGTAATGAAGAGTAATGAGTTTAGAATCAAAAAAGCTAGATTCCTTGCTCTGCTAAGCATATGACCTCAAGAACACCCACATTCTCTGGACTATATGGAAGGTCTTTCACTTAGTCAAAATCTCTGATCTGAAAAAATAAGAGGGCAATACTTGATCAACTCTAAAGACTACTAGCTTTTAAGATAGTAAGAACTATTCCTTAACTTATTTAACAAATAATTTGTGGTTTTATATATTCTTTAAAAAACAAAAAGTCAAGTGAGATGAATGAGGAATTCATATTCCAGCTGCAGTCCTCCCCCATTTATCCTAGTTACAGCTAGTAAAAGATAGCTTTGCTCATGATGTTAGAAAGCAGAGTTGCAGCCTTATCACTGAGACCTGGGACTTCCTAATCTCTGCTGCATCATAATGCACTGCCTGGTGTATTAGCATTAAAAATTATGGTGATAACATGATGTTCTTCAGAAAGAAAAAGACCCAGAGCCAAAAGCTTCCTTTCTCTTCTAGAAAACCTAAGGAGATGTAATTTAGACACAGGGTATAGCCTGACACATGGATATAGTGAATAAGAGCAATTCACACCAGCTGGGATTTCAGTAGGGGAGAAAAGCATTTTTCTCACCTTCTACATGAGCCAGTAGATAAAAATGATTTGACTACTTTCGATAAATTCCATTTTAAGGGTATGTTGGGGGTGGGGGGGAGGAAATGGGACCCACAGGAGAAAGGGCCAAACACTGGAGCAGATTAAAAACTGGCTTTGAGAAGGAGAAACCTTTCAAAGAGCTGCAAAATCTGGGGAGCGAAGGTGACTTTGCTTGCCTCTGGGAACTCAATGGATACAAAGGCATTTAATGCCCCTGAAAGTGATAAAGATGTTTTATTAGACAGTAAGCTGGTTCAGTCTATAGATGACTCCTTTTTTATTTGGTTGATGGGAAGGAGGAAAGACTGCAAGGAGTGTATTTCAACACACTTTGGGTCATTGGGAGGCAAAGTAGCAGAGGGAATATAAGGTTTGGGTGGGGATAGAAAGGGGAGGAAAGAAAGAGAGCAGGTCATTTACTCTAAATGAGCATTTTAGCCCTCCAGAGGGCAATGAAAGTGTCTATCTGGTTAAATGACTGTCCAAGGTCCTGAATCAAAGGATTTAGAGCTGAAAAGGTCTTCAAAGGTCACTGACCCTCATTTTACAAATAAGGACCCAGAGGCCCCCCAAAATGAAAAGTTATGTCCAAGGTCACAGAGAAAGTAAATAGGAGAGCTACTAAACATGGAACTCAGATCCTTTAATTCAAATCAAATGTACTTCCCACTATACCACAACAGCTATACTTTGGAATATATAGGTGCTACCATCTTCTTTTCTATCAGGGCATTCATTGTGACTGAAAAGAAAGAGAAGGTGAATTTAAATCATAGCTTTATAAGACTGATAGCAAAGCATTTCACTATCTCTCTTCTCAACAAATAAGTGGTGGACTAAAGCATGAAAGCATATACGTTGCAAGGCAGCACAGTAGTGTTAGAGTGCTTTGTGATCCTAGCAATTTCTTAGAGGTCTATCTTGATTTCCTCATCTGTAAAATAGATTGTTGTGACAATTAAATGAGGAAATATTTGTAAAGTGCTTTTTAAATGTTAAAATGTTATATAAATGCTAGCTATTAGTAAAAGTAAGGTCTCATTTGTATTGTGAAATATTAAAAAAAATTTCATAGTATTATAATTTGAAGTCCTTCATCTCACCTGAATGAAAATCGTAATTAGGTTTCTTTGAATAGAAGATTTAATCAATGCCAAGGAAATAGTGTCCAACTCAGAAGTCCTTGTTTAGCTTGAATCAAAGACCTAATCAGTCTGGTTCAAATAGGGATTCACTGAAACACAAACACACAGAGAGACAAAGACAGAGAAACAATGAAAGAGAGAGAGAACAAAAAAATTGAAGGGAGAGTAATTTGTAGAAGGCTGGAATTCTTAAAAGAGGGACTTAAGATTCAGTATAGTTGATGAGATAATAATTCTCTAGCTATTGATGTATTCACTCCAGTTATTCACTCTAGTCAAGTACATATACTTAAGATAATAGGTGGTGTGATGGCTCTTCTGACAAGTTGGTGCATGCTCAAGTGTGGTTTATTATCATCTCATCAAGTCGATTGAATCTTAAGTACACCTTTTCAGAATTCCAGCCTTCTATAGTAATTGAATGATAAATGCTTGCTGACCCATTAATACATGGTCAACACAAACAAGACTATGTGCCAGGCATTGGGCTAAGTGCTGGTGACATAAAGAAACAGACTCTGCCTTCAAGGAGCTTACATTATTATTTTTTTTCTTTTTGCTGAAGCAATTGGGATTAAGTGACTTGCCGGGGTCACACAGCCAGGAAGTGTTAAGTGTCTGAAACTAGATTTAAACTCAGGTCCTCCTGACTTGAGGGCTGCTGCTCTATCCACTGTGCCACCTAGCTGCCCCTAGAAGATTACATTCTAACATGAGACAGTATGTCACTAACCAGGCACACATAATATATAATAATGCAGAGTGGATAGAAGGTCATTCCAAAGGAGAAATCATTAGCATCTAGAAGGATCAGAGAAGGCCTTCTGAACAAGATTGGACTTAAACTGAATCTTAGAAGCCAAGGAAGCTAAGATGTAATGGTGAGGAAGCAAAACTTTGAAGGCATAGGGAGAGCCATTCAAAGATATAGTCAGAAGATGGTGGGTCAAGTTCAATGAAAAGCCAATATAGTAGAATATTAGCATTTATGGAAAGAAGAAAAGTACAAAAAGACTGCAAAGAGAAATGGACTAGGTTAAGAAGCACTTTAAAATATCATTGTGTTTTGATTAATTCCACTAAGATGAGTCTTTTTTTTTTAAGATGAGTCTTTTTAACATATGTATATTTATACCACATTTATATACATTTAACCATATTGAAAAAAGAATAGTTTGATTTCAGAAAAAATTTCTCCAAGTGTACTACCAATCAGCCATTACCCTAAACCTAAGCTATGCCTTTTTGTTTCAAAATTATTTTAGTTTTTAAAAACTTATTTTAAACATTCTTTTCTTTTAAAATTTTGAGTTCAAGGGCAGCTAGATGGCTCAGTAGATAAAGAACTGACCCTGAAATCAGGAGGATCTGAGTTCAAATCCAGCCTCAGACACTTAATAGTTACTAGCTGTGTTTCCCTGGGCAAGTTATTTAACTTTCCTCTTCCCTCCCCTTACCCCTGAAAAAATTGAATTCAAAATTCTTTCACTCCTCTCCCACTCACAAAGAATGCAAGTAAAATAGCATTAATTATGCATTTAAAGTCATATAAAATATAAGTCTGTTAGCCATATCACAAAAGAGCAATAACAAAAAATGGAAAGAAAGCAAGAGAGAATTGTACTTCAATTTCCAATCAGGGTCATCAGTTCTCTCTCTGGAGATAGATAGCTTTTTTTTCATCATGAGTCCTTTGAAACTGTCTCAGATCACTGTTTTCACAAAAGTAAACAAATCTTCTTTCACAGTTGATCATAATTATAATATTGCTATTACTTTGCAAATTGATCCTTGATATCCCACTTCTCATTTCACATTGCATTAATTCATATAGATTTTGTCATGTCCTTTTTTTCCCCAGAAACTGCCCTCTCCTTGTCATTTTTTATAGCATGATAGTACTTCATCACAATTATATGCCACAACCTGTTGATTCATTCTCCAATTGATGAGCATTCCCTCCAATTCTTTGCCATCATAAAAAGAAATATAAATATTTTTGTCCATATGGATCATTCTTCTTTTGCTTTGATCTCTTCAGGACACAAACCTAGTAGTGATATCGTCAAGTCAAAAGACATATCATTTTATAGCTCTTATGACATAGTTCCAAATTGTTCTCCAGAAAGGTTGGAGCAGTTAAAAACTCCATTAATAGTTTCTAAGTCTCTATTTATCATCATCCCCACTAATGTCATTTTTGATAGATATGAGTTGGCACCTACAG
Source organism: Sminthopsis crassicaudata (assembly GCF_048593235.1). Lineage (NCBI taxonomy): Eukaryota > Metazoa > Chordata > Mammalia > Dasyuromorphia > Dasyuridae > Sminthopsis > Sminthopsis crassicaudata. Next base: position 469,735,289 of record NC_133619.1, read on the forward strand.
AGTTGTTTTAATTTGGCTTTCTTTAATCAATAGTGATTTAAAGCATTTTTTTCATATTATTATAGATAGCTTTGATTTCTTAAAACATTGTTCATATCCTTTGATTATCATTTGGGGAATGGCTCTTATTTTTATAAATTTGATTCAGTTTCCTATATATTTGAGAAATGAGGCCTTGAGCAATGAAACTTCATGTATAAAAAAAGAAAAAAAAAAGTTTTCTTCAATACTTCTTTTAATTAGGTCTATTTTTGCTTTGTCTAAGACCATGATTGTTACCCCTGCCTTTTTTCACATTAGCTGAAACAAAATAAATTCTGCTTCAGGCCCTTATTTTGATACATACATCTCTCTGTTGTCTCTCTTGTAAACAACATATTGTTGGATTCTGGTTTCTAATTCACTCAGCTATCTGTTTCCAATTTATAGGTAGCTCATTCTATTAGCATTCACAATTACAATGATTAACTCTGTATTTCCCTCCCATCTATTCTGTTTATCCTTCTCTATCTTTTTATCCTGTCCCTCCTCAAAGTTAATTTAGCTTCTAATCACTGCCTTCGTTAATCTACTCTCCTTTTTATCATTCTCTCCCAATCCCTGGATATTTCTTTTATTTATCCTTCTATTTACCTATTGAGTAAGAAAGAATATTTTCAACTAAGGGTATATATATGGGAGTGTATACTTAAAGATATATATACACATGTGTGTATATGCATATGCATTTATATATATATATATATATGTATATATGTATATATATATATATATATATATATACATATATATATATATATATATATATATACATACTAAAGTACATATATACTTCCTATTGCCCAATTCCAAGAGTGAAGTTCAAATATTGCTCACTACCTTACCTATCTTATCCTCATTGTAAAAGCTCTTTTGTGCTGCTTTTATGTGGAAAAAAATTCCTCACTTTACCTCTCTTCTCCTTTCTCTCAGCACATTTTAATTTCTCAACCTTTTTTCTTTTTTTCCTTTCAAGATCATCCAAACATAATCAACTCACACCCATGTAGTCTGTACTCAGCCATCTTGTCTCTACCTTCCTGTTTTGTAATTATTATAAAATGTAAATGGACATTGCTTATACAAAAAAGAATTCTAATTAGGGAAAAGTTTTCCCATTTGGACTTCTCTCCAAGAAGTAGTATTATCCTTTTCCTCTTTCCTTGGTCAAAGTTATCCACTTGATCCAACCAAACATGCCCTAAAGCTTGCAGACTGGGACACTTTCTAGGCTTTTGTATGGCCTTCTGCAGGAGCTTAACCTCTCGAGCTAGTTTCCTCAGTTGTACAATAGTGAATACAGAACTTGTACAGAGTTGTTGCAAAGATCTCAGAAAAAGGAAATTAAAGACGATTTAGTTGTTTTATTTCAGAGATGAGAAAACTGACACAGTCATACAGATAATATGTTAGTAATTGTCAAAATAGAAGTGTGAATCTGGGTCTTCCTTATTTAGAATTAATCCACTGCTATTTCATCTCACTGCCTATGAATCTGGAAACACAGAGGAACCCCTAACTTATATTAAAGCATCATCATTCAGTAGGCATTTTAAAAATTTCTACTATATGTTAAATACTATTCTAATGCTAAGAGCACTCATGTAAAAAATGTCCCTGAAGGGAAATGAAATTCTAACAGAAGGGTATATATTATGTTCTACTGAGAAGTAAATGTAGGATAAATACTCTCTTCTACTCCATCCCACATTAATTTGAGTGTTAGTAACATCTCTAGGAATCAAGAAAAGTGTTCAGAGGTGACAAATCTAATTTGTCAAAAGATGACTAAAGCTAATCCTTTAAGAAAGCTTTTAAAAAGGTGGAAAGGTGAGGAAGAACCAAAAATCAAATATGGTAGACAGCCTATAAAGTACTGAGGCTGAATGTGGAATGTTTTGGATAATAGGATGCAACGTATAATCAACTTGGAAAGACAGGTTAGAGCTAAGTTAAGAAAGGTTTTTAATTATCCAACAGAGGCATTTGTGCCCAAGGGCAACATGATTCCAGGGGCATTTCATGAGGACAGGTGTAAGGGCCCTTTAAATGGGCGGACACAGTGCATCGGGATTGAGGCCCAGAAGTACTTTCTGTGGATATTAGGACTGCCCTTGGGCGGGATCCTGGCCATATTGAGATAGTTTCGTAATGGGTGACTCTCTCGCTGATTGGCTGTGTGTGTGACCTCACAGGCCCTATATAAGCCCACTGCAGGCAGCAACCGCCCTCTTTAAC